>NC_044907.1:2983119-3283119 GCF_001633185.2 Quercus lobata | reverse complement strand
CCTATTTGGCATTCGGTTCAGCTTTTAATTTTTTATGTACAATTTTTTAAAACTTAAATTTTTATTTCCACTATTTCTCATAATTTTTAATTTTCTTAAAGTTGCCTGTAAAAAAAGATAGGCTATTTCCAAACGAATACTTTAAAAAGAAAAATGTTTTGATATATATATATATATATATTTTTTTTTTTCTTCCCATTTAATTTCAACCTTGAGGCTAAGTCTGGAATTCTATGTGGTAAGACACCTAAAAAGTACTAGTATAAGGAACAAGCCAAAATATTTACAAAAATGATAACACAAAAAATAAGATTTCATTAAATCGCTTACAATACAGCCAGTTTTGTGCAATCCCAATGCAATGCAGGGCACAACCAACAACTTTTACAATTGGTGGCAAATACCAACACACTTCTTCTGGTTTTAATTATTTGGTTAAAGAGATAATTTAGTATTTTGGTTTATGTAGAGATAAGGGACACGGCAAACAACAGAGTATTTGCTCTTGAATTAATTTAGTTTCTTTAGATTGCATGTTAGTTTCTTTAGAGGACTCATTCATCAACCATTCAAGTGGATTGCCTATGAAGAGAGGTAAGTGCAAGATGATACAGTTAGATAATCATTGGAAATTTCAGGTAAAACATGCTATGGAATGATGGGAGCACTTTTTGCTTCTCAAGATTTCCCTTGTAATAAAAATCTTATCTTTTAGTTTTTATTACATGTATACCTATCTGCACTCTTAGCATTTGATAGAAAGCAAATTTAGATTAAATATGTTTAAATGAGATGCAAATGTTGAAAATAACCATTTGGACAAGTAGCAATTGTAACTGTACAAAGAGAGGCAAATTTATAGGCACACTTTGAGTGGAGTATTAGCATCAAAAGGAAAGGAACATGGGGAGATTGACATCTAATTATGTGTACATATGTAACCTCATTAACAGTCATAATGCCTCTGATCTCTCGTTCCACTATTTCTGTTGTAATCAAAGTTTCAGGCAGTCCATAGATCTTAGGATCGAGCTTACTCTTCATGGGCCAATCCTGCATGACATAACTCACAAATTTTAATGCCATTGAAGATTATAAATAAATTTTTCCACTGAATAACTCAGATATTTAGCCATTTGATATATGGTAAATTTGCAAATCAAACATATTTCTTTTGTTCTGAATGTTGAAAATATTATGGCTCAAGAGACCTAAACTCATTTGAGGTCTATGTAATGTACCTATGTACTTCTACTGCAAGCAAACTAATTATAGTCATACAAGTACTACAACCCTAAGGTTAGCCTAGTGTTATCTACTGCATGTATCTTACATTGGGTTCATTGTAGGACAATAATTCAAATAACAAGGATGTGGTCGTCAAGGATTTTCTGTTGTGGGCATAGGCCATTAGGCCACACCACATTAATTATGACTTTTTCTTTCTCTTTCTCTAACAAAAATTCAAATCGTGAAGATGAAACTAGTGTTTAGCATGAACTGCCTATGTAGTGAAGTACCTTCACTAAGCGTATACACGTAGATGGACATTGGGAAATATATTTTTATTATTATTTAAATTCCTCTTTGTATAAGTCCATGAAAAATGCATACCGTAACTAGTTGTATGCTATATGGGTTAAGACCAGCTAGAGTTTGCCTAGCAAATTCCTCATCCCTGAACCAAGCAAATTTATCTCCTGCAAAAGAAGATTCATGTATACAAATGAGAGCCAAACTGAGACAAAGATAAAGAGAGTGAAAGTCATACAAAGAGAATGAGATGCATTCTATCAATGAACGCAGGGGTCTCAAAGAGCAAAAGATTCTCTTGAGTATCAGTTACAGCCTTCACTAGCTTTGGTAGTATTGACTGAAAGAAGCCGGCATTTGTAGGCTTAGGCAATGTGAGTCCTTCACAAAATAGTGAGTCTATGGCAGTGAAGTGTGGAAATCCCAAGTGGGGGTCAAGAAGTGATATCTCAAGCTGAGGCAGCAGTGCATGCATCACAGATTTTAGGGTCTTTGCTGAAAATGTTAACTGCTTCACCTCTGAGAATGCCTCGTCCCTAGGCACATATACACTGCTGCTTCTTTGTTCCGACAAAGGGTCTACATTGTCAAAATAATGAAGAGTCACAAAGCTTCAGTTATTGATGATCTTATGTAGTTGCCACTGTCCTTTATCTTATACAATCTCAGATAACATAGTTGTATAGTACAATCAAATGGTACATGATCATAACCATTAATCTTTATAGCTTTTTATTCAGGAACTACTCTGTTTAATGCTACATTCTACAACATATCACATTCCAATTCTTTTTCAAATTTCAACTAGACACAATAACATGTATTGTACTTCTTATTCTTAAAAAACGTGGGGCATTCTATTAATGTATTTTGCTGGCACAAAATTAAAACTTGAATTTTCAGACTGTATATTAGGACGCTGTCACATTTATAAGTAACATATTTGAGATC
This sequence comes from Quercus lobata, assembly GCF_001633185.2. Classification (NCBI taxonomy): domain Eukaryota; kingdom Viridiplantae; phylum Streptophyta; class Magnoliopsida; order Fagales; family Fagaceae; genus Quercus; species Quercus lobata. The sequence continues at coordinate 3,280,635 of NC_044907.1, read as the reverse complement.
AAGTACTTAAATACTCAAAGAAAACCCTGTCTTTTTTTTTTCCTGGTTGAATTCTATATTTTGTCCTCAACTTTTGACATATATTCTAAAATCATCTTCATATTTTATATTGGTTCAAAAGGTCTACATCGTTATCTAATTGATAAAAAATGCTATTTAAGCAGACAAAATTCATGAAACTAATGTCACTTTGATGATATGAGGCCTATGACATGGCATGAATCTCGTTTCTTATGTTAGCTTTTTCCATCTATATAAAAACCTTTTTGAAGCAATTTTGTAAGTACAAGAACTAGAGTGAAACATTTTAAAGTATAAGATTGTTTTTTGAATCAAATGTCTAAAGTTGAGAACTATATGTGTAATTTAACCCATTTTTAAGGAATCGGCTTGAGTTCAATGTACTAGAGCACTGAACCTAATCATTAAATGCTTTTTACAATATTTTGGAATTTTGGTTACCCTTTATACAACGTGGACGTCCTGTTCTGCAGCGTCTTGGGAATGGGTGGTCTTTGCCTCCAAGGACAGGTCGTGCCAATTCACTGCTTTTATCTGGTCACCAAGGTCATTATATGTGTCATAGTCATAGATCCTCTCAAATGACTTCCTCTTCCCTTCTCCAGTGCCTCTTAGATTTTCCAGCTCCAGTTCACTTAGCCTCTTCAATCCACTAGGAGTGTCTGATGGTAAAAAGGACTGATTCAATGGCACAAATAAATACAGCCATTAGTTTTCCACAGTAGTGATGATTTAACATACAACATCCTACTTAAACCAAATTATATTTATTAATTGAAATGATAATCTTTAATGGACCAATTTCAACATTTCACATTCAAGGAAGAATTGTGCACTTCCTTGATGATACGGTCATCAACCGATTCTTATCTTTTTAAAGAGTGAATTTAATCATTTAATCATTATTATAACATTTCTACTTACACGTGAGCTCACACTCCTTAATAAGTGGGATCCAACCTGTTTTGCTAATACTAGACTTTGAGCACACATTCAAGCTCATGCTTAGATGTTTTTCTATTTTTTTAGGTAAAAATTAATAATTTGTATCCATTATAATTTAGAAATATATATTTTTATTTTTCAAACAAATAAAAAAGATAAGATTTAAAGATAGACAGTAACCATAATTTTTTTTTTTTTTTTGAATGTGAAAGGAAAAAAATCCTAAATTTTTGGAGTTCTCCTTTTGAATTCAAAATGAAATTTGTTATTTGACATGTATGACCCTATTTCTAATTGAAATTACACTTTATTAAGAAAGGTATTTTTGAACCATATAAAAGTCTAGTTGAAGAGGGGAATTCTCTTATACATAGACATAGTATAGATGATAAATTATCACTTCTTTCAAAAGTTTAAATTGTTAAAAAATAATGAATTTAATCTAACTATAATACTAACATGGATGAATAGTACTATTATCATTTTTATTTCTAATTTATTATTCTAGGAAAAAGAAATGTTTTGCATATCCACCAAGGTAAAGTGTAATTTATGTGGGAAAATCATGAAAGACGAGAAAGTATTAGGGTCCTTTATATTTATTTTTGAAATTATTGAATAATTAAATAAGATGTTAAATAATAATATAAATGATATTAGAATTATTTTTTATGGTTTTTAGACCCCTTAAAATACAACTGAATTAACCTAGGTAATTAGCCAAGTTGTTACTAAGTCCAATTTAACAAATCTAGGTTATCACAATCATAGAGATCATATCATGCAAAGCAACGGAAAAATAAATAACACAAAAATATGATCACCCGGAAAACCGAACCGGTAAAAACCTAGGGAGGATTTAACCTAGCTATCCTCAAGGTAAACCTGAATCCATTATCTTGAAAGAATCGAAATTCATACAATAAGACTTACAAGCCCTCACGCTCGACTTCTTATTACTATCAACCAGTAGAACTTCCTGACACGACCACGTGCAAACTCCGAATCCACGGACTCCTTCTTTCTTGAATTCACTACCAGATACAAGCACACTCGCTTGTGTTTTCTTTAAGCTTCAATGGCAGCAACCGAATTGATCATCAAGGTATAGATAAAATCTCCTCCTTGAAAACCCTAAGTTTGTGTAAAGGAAAACTCCTCTAGATCTCACAAGAGATTTACACAAACAGCAATATGAGCAACACTAAAACGTGACTAGGGTTTGCCTTTTATACATAGGACAAATTAGAAAACCCTAAACATTTTAAACAACTAGTGCTAAGTTGGAAATCTACAAAAAAACACATTTTTCCCGAGATTCGATCAATCGAGCCTAAGCTTCGATCGATCGACCCCGGCCAAAATGCACAATACTTTCTGCATTAGCTCGATTCCAACTTTACATAAAATATACAACTTTGAGCAAGACTAAAACACTTCTAAACACATTGTTTTGATTGTGGTTTGCCAACAATACACATTAGAGTTCTAAATACATAAAAACCCAAGTCTTTAGAACCTAACAATTTTTTTGGAGAATCAAATGCTATTAGATTTGTGAAGTACAGAGTCTTCACACTAATATAAACTCTTTTCTTTCTTTCTTTTTTTTCTTTTTTTGGAGATGGACATAAAACTTTACAAGAGAAGAAGAAAAAGGAAGTTGAGACCTTATTGTTGAAGAAGATCCTCTTGTGAGGATTGTCATACTTGGAATGAACCCATGAGTTACATGTAAAATGCAATGGCCCATTTGGGAAGCCTTCGAGAACAATGTTGTTGAGGTACATCTCCTTGTGGTGTTCATTCTCTAACAAAATAGCTCCAATCTTTCCAAAACTTGCTGGTACAGCAAAACTACTCTCGTATTTCACCTCATCACTCTTATGGCTCACTCTATGCGCATAGGCCTTGATTGTTTCCCTCTCCAACCCAGTATCCACAGTAGTTATATACACGAGCATTTTCAGTTTTCAAATAGCTATGACTTATGACCCAATTAATTATCAGGAAATGCAGTACTATGAGAAATAAAAGAGGTACAGATTTTTCAAAGCCTCACATATTTCTTAATACAATTTTATTTTTATAGGATTTATTTTTTAAGCAAAATAAGCCAAAGTACATAACCAAGACTCTAGTGGACTTATTTGGCTATTCTTTTTTCCTTTATTTTTTGATACAATTTCTTTTTTCCTTTTAAGGTCTGTTTGGAATCTGCTTATTTTACTGAAACTGAATTTTTTTTTACTGAAAGTATTGTAGATAAAGGTAAATATTAGTTGAAATAGTGTAGAGGGACCCATAAATAATACCAAAAGTGTAGAGGGACCCATAAATAGTAGTAAAATAAACTAAATAATAAAATAAGTTGGCAAAAAATAAGCTAGCTAAACTAACACTAAGGTGTAAAAAATGTGATCCTCTTAGTTAGAAAATTAATTAGATTTGTAATATTTAATCTAAATCATGAAATAAATTCATTTAAATAATGAGGATTACTTCTTCCTAAAAATAAAAATAAAAACTCTATTCATTTCAAGAGATGGATATAACACCAGGTGCTCTCAAACTAAACCATTAGCTAAAGCTTAGATGTTGTCCATGCATTCTTATATAGGTGCTCTAAAAGTATTGTCAAAAGGAATAATAGTGATATTTCATGTAAAAACAACAAAGAAACTGGACACCAATGCAACACTGCAGTGATCTGGTAGAATAATTACTTTTAAGTGTAGTTAATATGTATGCTATCATCACTTACCATGATCTAGCTCAGCGCTAATGAGCTCCAAAAGTAATGTTTCACCAAATAAATCAGTGAAATCATCAACAGGTTTGGTTAACCCAAGGTTGGAGAAGAACTCTCCAGTAGTGACCTTAACTGTCACAGCTGCCTTAACTGAAACTGGGTTTTGATCAATTGAAGTAGCCATTGATGATGAGCCAGTTTTGGCACCAACATTGTAATTGGTACGTATGCAAAAGTTGGTTTTTCTTTTGAGGAAGTGTTGGCATGGATGGACAGGGAGAGAAGTGAAGCCATGGAAGAGAATGGAGGGTTTTGGTGTAAGGAAAAAGGATGGATAGGAGATAAGGCTTTGCAACTGGGAGTTCAACATAGTGTTCATGAGTGGGTTTGTAAGTTGTGAGTTGCATGTGAAGGTTATTTTATAGACACAATAGGTGGATTTGGATCTGTGAGATGGGATATTTTCTCATAGACATGCTAACCTGATCACATCACTTTGACTACTTTTGTGTTCAGATCTCTTTCATCATCATAAATTAATTATATATATATAAGAGTCTAACAATATTGATAATAAAATTAGTAAAATAACTAGCAATTTGACTAAAGATTTTTTTTTGGGACAATATAATGAATATGATTGGTGTTAGATCAATAATAATACGATAAAAAAAAAATTGTTAATTTCTTTTTTTTGTTTTGTGTTTAGAATTTGTTACATGACTAGCTAGCATTTTTCTTTTATATAGTAACTATCAATCCTTTTAATTTGTTGTTGTGAGAGACAGTGCTTTAGACTTTATATATACTAATGACTCTGCTGATTTTTTTTCATCCACATTTTATCATAAATGTTTGAAAGAACATCACACAACATAAATTTGAAAAATTATTTAGTATTTTTGCAGTAAAATCATATAATATTCCCTTTTTTCACATAAATAATAGATTGTCACAATTAATTTAATTTATGTAACTCATTTTTATGTGAGAAAAGTGAAGATTATATATATCATTATAAACTTAACTAATCCATAGACACTAAGAGTCCATTGAATGATATTATCCAATTCTTTCAATGAGTAAAACCTCAATTCAAATTCCCTTCCCTGTTGTAAGGGAGCCGTGACAACATTAATTAGCATATCTTATCTAAGAACATTATTGACTTTTAAAGAAGAGATATAGATTGTATCTGTCCATAAAATGTTTCGCTTGGTGGGTCGAAAATGCCCGACTTATAAATTTAAATCTTTAAATATTGCTTAGCTATGGGAAAAAAACAAATTTTAGTACTTTTATTTTGTTGCCTACTTTAAATTGTCAATATCTCTAGGCCCAAAAATGTATTGTCATTTGTCACTCGACGTAAAGTCCATAATAAGGGTCTGTTTGGATACCGTTTATTATTGAAAATACTGTAATAAAATAATTTTTAAATATGTGAATAGTATCATGTGATCAAATTTTAAACAAAAAATTGCTGAATGAAGGTACTTGTGGGTCTCATGAACAATGCACTAAATACAAAAAAAAAAAAAAAAAAAAAAAAACGCCTCCGCTGGGAGCGTGCTTCCCAAACAAAGGCTAAGAAGAAAAAAAAAAAAGTAGAGGAGAAATTAATGTGCAACACGAGTTCTTTTTTATTTTTTTTTTTGGCTGAGAATTCAACTCGAGCTTTTAAGTTTACATATGACGGACCAAAATCACCTTATAAATTTTTTATACCATATGTATATGTATATAGATAAATATAAAAATCTCAGCACATTAATTGAGAAGATTCTTCCGGGTCCAAGTGGTTCATGCGTATAGGGAATGCAAGCGACGCACGGATGCACTTGCAAGATGGGGTGGCACCATAACTGAAGATTTTGTTGTATTTGATTCACCGCCAAGCCCTGATTTTTTGTATTTAGTTAATATGGATACTACTGGTCTCACTTCTAGCGTGAGATAGTCTTCGTATCTGTAATTCCCAACCAAAAAATAAAAAAATAAAAAAGTCCCAGCACAGAAAAAAAGATATATAGATCGTACATCCCAAGGGTGCCCATGCTCCACAAAACTGTCATAATGACTATGATGGAGCTGTGTGGTCACTTCTACCCTAATCCAGTCTTCAATGATTGAATTTATAAACACCACCTATTTATTCAAAATTGTCAAATTTAGCAACCAACTATTTTCAATTTTTCATTATAAAATTCGGCAAAACCATTTCAAAAAAAAAAAAAAGAATAGTAATATTGCAAGAGCCATTTTTTAAGATTTGTATCAGTTTAAAGTAAATCATGGAGCAGTGTTAATCACTTAATAAAGAGACACAAAATATTTTTCATAATTTGTTAAGATGGTATATGTTGGAACATTTTAATATTAAATAATTAAAATGAGTAAATGTTATAAAATAAATGTAAAGATGTGGAGTGAATATGGAAGATGAAGAGTTGTGAAAAATGTTTAATCCCACATTGAAAAGGAGAGAGACTCTTTTATTCTTTTTAATTGTGGTGATTAATGGGCTAACATGAATTGTCTCAGATATTGGGCTAGATACGTGCGCAAGGGGGAGGTGAAGAGTGGAGGTATCAAAAATGGAAATGAATCAGCCCCTTGGATCCTCCTACTTGACAGCCCATTCAGAATAATTACCATATCCGTTGGTGAGTAAATGGCCCGAATTAATACTCCATTCTCAGTCCAAATAGTGTTGTGTATTTCTTTTCTTACATCAATAATATTCACAAGTATTATTCAGTTTCTCTTTGTGTATTATTATTTCCATTATTATTGTGTTTGCACCATCAGTATATGATTGGATTTATATGGATCTATCACTAACATTATTTTTATTACATTTAAATTGAAAAATAGAACATAAGCAATTATGAAAATTTTTGTGATCCTATAATTATTAGTACATCATAATGTTTGAAATTTGTAAAACGAAATATATCATTTAGTGAAGACTTTGGACAATAATTTCATCAAATCTATTATGAGATAAGGCATACAGAGTAACAGAGATTTATGATTGCCCATACTTGACAAAAAATCCAAGAAATAGTGCATTCAAGCACGGGCACCTTCTAAATTGTCATTAACTTATTATTGAACTTGAGGTCTTGTGGAGGAAAAATTATATCTTGTTTTTAGTGTATATATTAGGATAAAATTTAACTACAAAATTGGTTATAACTAAAGGTTATAAGCTTACTCAATATCTTTTTATAATTTTATTAGAGGTGAATTTTGACAAATCCACCATTGGATTACATCTTCTTCTTATATCCTTATATTTGTAAAATTTCAAGAAAATTAAAGATAAGTAGTTATGTCATTAATAAATTTTTTAAATTGCAAGTTTTTTTTTAATTTAAAATTATGCACAAAATATAAGATTGTAGTTTATATAATAAATAATATCTGATTAACACAAAAATTAACATGTATATTAAGAGCGTAAAAAATATGTTATTTAACTGTTAAATTTTCAAAATATATTATAATATTTATTTTATTAAATAAGTTTATAACCTTAAATTACAATTAATTTTATAACTAAATTTTATTTTATATATTATCCCTTTTTATTTTTTGAAAGCTATATATTATCCCTTTTAACATATGGGTTCCACATATTTGTAAGACACACTTATTACAAGAGATGATATATGCATGTGTATCAGTGTATAGACCTAACTACTGAGAGATACTGTCGGTAACATATTGAAGATACTGTAGTTAACATATCAAATCACTGTCTCGTCATGGTGAGTGGATCGATCACAGAAATACACTCTTTTTTCTGTTACTTCTTTTAATGGATCAAATATGGAAGATACTGTATGTAGCCCGTAGGTAACATATCAAATCAAAATTGAACTGGCTTTAATATCATACTGACCCATCAAAAAAAAAAAAATATATATATATATATATATATATATAGGGTCTGCTTAATATGTGTCCAAAGTACACATTAAGTCATTTATTTTTAAAAATATTGTCAAAAATTAAAAAAGTTGTTAATATTTTTTCAATTTTCAAATAAATGTTTGGATAACTTAATGTGTGCCCACATTAGCAAAATCCATCAATATATATATTGAACTGGCTCTAATATCACACCGACCCATCAAATATATATATCACACCGTATGTTTGAATACCAATAAAAAAAAAAAAAAATTTCACTATTTAACTTATTTTTATTATTATTTATGAGTCACATTGTACTTTTTGGTACTATTTATGACTTTCACTGTACTATTTTAACTAATTTTTATTTTTACCTATCATACTTTTAACAATAATTTTTCAATTTCAACTAAATAAGTTTCGATTCGTACTCAAGTCCCGGTCACTGTCTAATGACTTTAATCATAGAATTTTTTGGAGTTGCTTCCGAAAGAAAGAGGATTTTTTCCTGTTTTGGAATATCAAAACCATCAAAGACAAAGGATGTACACGCATTGCCCTCCACGTGCAATTATTTTCGTGTGAAGATAACATGTGGGGACTTTATCAAATCACAAGTTTGGCTTTTTTTGACATTGTTAATAGCGGTGGTGAATATATTTCAACAATTTACTTTTGTAGTTAAATAAATAGATTAATTATAATCAATAACACAATAAAATATGGAAGGTAAAAACATTAAATAAATATTGTATATATAAGAAGAAATCTGCAAGATGATTAAATACTCACAAATCAAATGCATGAAGGATGAATGATAAAGATCAAGTGTTATGTTTGGCACAATCTTCTTAAAGCGGATTTTATTCCTCACACAATTAGTAATGCTTTGGGATTCATTGACGTTTATCTCTTAGGGTAAAATGATTCATAGCATGGAGAAGAAACACACAAGTCTATGCTCTATGAACTAATCTATATCTCTTTCTCTCTCTCTCTCTTTAAGTAAAATGCTAATTAATGCACAAAAATATTCTCTGGGAGAGTTTCTAGAAAGTTTTTTTTTTTTTTTGTGTGAATGAGGAACTATGAATATATACTTTACTAAATAAACACACTATCTCATGAATAACTATTGTATAAAAATTTAATGACTCAAAATTTCTAAAATTTTTTTTTTTTTTTTTTTTGGTATGAATGAGGAACTATGAATGTATACTTTACTAAATAAACACACTATTTCATGAATAACTATTGTATACAAATTTAATGACTCAAAAAATAAAATAAAATAATAATATTATTATTTGGACAAGAGAGCCTAATCCACACATACCAAAAGCCTAACTCAATGTCCAACCCATGAGCATATAAACTTATATTTTCTATCACTTCCTATGTGAGACTCGAGGATTCTCATCAATTTAATATCATGTTCACGTGGATACATTAGAAGTCAATTTCTTATTTACTCCACAATATTTTTCTAACACTTTATTGTTTTGTAGTTGTTTTCTTCTTGAATAAAATTCTCCATTCATCAAAAAAATTATTAAATCATAACATGAATACATGTTCATCTTACATTTATAAATATTAAATAAAGCTATAGTTTTATGTCAATTCCGCCTATGTTAATATAATTAAGGATTAGTTAATTTTTATATGCATTTTTTGGAGAATTAATTTATCCGTTCTCTTAATTTGTTATTAGCTTTCTAAAAGAAAAATATTATTAAAAAAAATTAAAAAGAAGCCTTAAAATGTAACATTTCTTCTCTGTTTTTTTCTTTTTTCTTTTTTAATTGAACGCGTGATACTCTACCTTTGGTAACATAGTAATGGAGGAAGTTGAAAGAGAAATCATAGAGGCTAGTTATCTTGTGATGCTTCAGCTCTTGCAAGCAAACTAACAGTGAAATTTAGTTGTTAACAATATAGAAAATGCTAAAACTGTTATCAATTTTACCGTGAAAAACTTTTTTTTTTTTTTTTTTTGTGTGTGTGTGTGTGTGTTTAAAATTAATATATTAATTTATACCATTTGTAGTAATTATAGCATCACTCCATTGGAAATATACCTTAGGCATTTTTGTTGAAAATACAAAAAGCATAAATAGATCTACAAAGTTTTTGGTAACTAGGAAAATTATGAGTAATGCTATAAACACAAACTATTCTACAAATATTTTACAAACTGCCGATGTGGCATGCACCACCTTAGCTTTTTAAAAACTAAAATACCACATCAAATATTAACAAAGAAAATTAATAAAAGAAAAAAGAAACCCAGTTTTGTTTTGCTTCTAAACCCTCTCTTTGCGCCTCCCTCTCTGCCTCAAACGTACAGCTTTTCCCTCCCTCCTTGCCTCATCGGTGCCAACAATATCCTAAACACAAACGTTTTGGTGAAAAACACAAAACATTCCGGCACTGCAAATTTGCTTTATATCAGGCCAAAATTTCACTATAAAGATGATCACAACAATTATCTTTATCTACTGTCTATTTGTACTTTGATATTATGGTGGATTCCAGTTTTTTAATTCTGTCCTGTCATTTGAACTTGATCGACCGCCAAAAATAACAAATATCAACCTGTAAGGCATAATCTGTATCGCACATTTTGGCTTTATTCAACTAAGACGAAAAATTGAAAGAAATAACATTTGAATCCCATTTCAATGCTTTCATTACTTCTTTTGTTGAATTAGGAAAAGACAGCAATTTCTTATTAATCTAGAGCTTGATAATAGCAGAATGTTGGCCTACTTGACTGCAAATGGGTTTAGGAAGAGAGGGAGGCGCCGTACGTTAAAGGCAGAGAGGGAGGCGCAGAGAGAGGGTTTAGAAGCAAAACAAAATTGGGTTTCTTTTTTCTTTTATTAATTTTCTTTGTTAATATCTGACGTGGTATTTTAGTTTTTAAAAAGCTGAGATGGAGCATGCCACATTAGACGTTTGTAAAATATTTGTAGAATAGTTTGTACCTGTAGCATTATTCGAAAATTATTAGGTACTCCTAAAGTACTATAAATGCGTACTCCCCTATCTCACATAAATGGTGGGTCTCACCATGAATTTAATTAGTGAGACCCACCATTCATGTGAGAGGAAAGAGTACACATTTATGGTACTCTCGGAGTACATAATAATTTCTTTGGTGATAATGTTATTTTGATGGTGACAAAAGTTGTCTTAATATATCCTTGAATAATAAATTTAGGCTAAAATGCAAGACTCACCATTTAAGTTTCTTTATAATTCATTTCAGTTTTTTAACTTTGTTTTCATTCATTTCAATTATCCAAGTTTCAATTAAGGACTTTTTGTCAACTTTTGTTAAAATTTTTTGGAAAAAAAAAAAAAAAATCTAAGAAATAAAATAAATAAAAAATCTAAGAAATATTCTTCAATCATTAATTTTTTTTTTTTAATTTAAAAATTGGAAAATTATCCACGACATATAACAAAAGTTGATGGATAAATCTTAATTGAATAAACTTAAAAGTTAAATGACTAAAATGAATGAAAACAGAGTCAAATGACTTAAAACGAATTTTGTTGAAACATAGAATGTGACTTTTGCATTTTAGTCATAAATTTATTACAATTTTTTTTTTTCACACCAAAATCTCAATGTAAATTAGTTTTTGACAGTAAAGAGATTTGTTGAGGCAATTTTTGGCTCTTAACAAAATTTAGAGGAAACTGACTATCTCAAGGGCTTACTATAATTGCCAGAATAAGTCTTCAAATAACTCTCCACGTGTTGACTTATTGAGATGACTTTTGTCACTTGGATGAAATTGATTCTGTTGCTTGTAAAATTTCAAGCAACATGATCAATTTCAGTTTTCGCTCAGATAGAGTGAGGCATTTTATATTTTATTTACACAAAAACTAAAGTACAAAGGTCAAAGCAAAGCTTTAAGCCAAACAAAACTTGGGGGTCAAACAATAATCCAGAAGATCAAATTATTAAACCAGCTGCAACCTTAATGGACAAAAACAATCATAATTTAGGGTGCAAACTATGCATCCGAATAATTTATGGTGCAAACTGTAATCTAAGATATAGTTTAGGGTGGTAAAATGCAATTTCCCCCACCACATTCAGGGTTCCATAACTGGTCCGAATTTCACCTCTTACAATAAGAATGTAACTTTTTGATGCAATCCGAAGCTCTCGTGTGGTGCATAGTCTTGGTATCTCCATTGGAAACATCTAGAGTTCAAATCTCCCACCCCCATTATCAAATTATCAAAAAAAAAGCTATAAGTTAGAACCTCCACGGCCATATAGCGGTGGAAGAATGGAATCACAAACACAGTTTGCTTCAAGTAGAGACCAATCCTCCAATAGAAATACTACCTAAGTTAGGGAAATATCAAATATCTTATGGGTTTATTCATTGCATCTAGATCATATATATGACCTACATCAATTGGAAAATAGCAACTTGATAAAAGCAAACTGCCTCCAAGCTAATCTGATATAGCCTGAATAAGTCATATACTAAATCTTATCTTAAGCTTGGCTTTATTCAGATAAGCATAAAAATATTCAACTAATGGTAAAGCTCAGCTAAATATAAAGATAATGGTGAAGTAGTACTGAAATAGAAGAATTCTGCAGCAACTACATTCCTCATGTAGCAATGTGTCCAACACCATATCACTATCCCAAACACACTAAATGTATAACAAATAACCCAAGCAATCCTCGTGAGCAACACCATAATTGTCACCTTTCAGCATCTTAATAGCCAGGTTCCATCTCAGAACATCATAAGGAGATATATGTTGAACATCCCCACCTCATCTCACTCCTTAGTTTTTTTTTTTTTTTTTTATAGGATTCTAGGTGTTAACATATCTTCAAGTGAGAAGATAATTGTTGTTTCTGTTTGCCCTGTTTATTTGTCAGTCGATTGGAGCATCAATAGATTGTTCATATTAAAATATCACATAGTACAAACATGTTATTTCATTCTGAGTTCATTCAAAACATTATTAATGCATTAAATAAAGAAGCAGACATAAAAAATGAAGCACCATGCTAAAGTACAACTCGTTTAGTCCCCTAATAGGAGAACAAATGTTGCAACTTGCAAGTATGATTTCATATCATATGGCTATTCATATATATATGCAAATACAAAAGTTAAAATAAACCATAATTTCACGCTAATCATCACCATTCATCCAACATTCTCATAGATAAAAGAATGTCGATTATCCCAAAAAAAAAAAAAATGTCTCTTCATTTACCAACTCATTCATCCCAATGAAGCTAAACGCACTGCTAATTAACAAAAAAAAAATATGAAAAAAGCTAGACTTTTGTAAGCAAATAATAAAGGACCCTTCCAAACTGCAATCAAATTGCCCTCATTTAGCATGTCCACAAGTAATCAGCATTGTCCTAGTGCACACTTAGTGCAATCAAGAATGCAATTATAACCTCATTAGAGGTAAACCAATTTATCAAGGAACTAATCTAATCAGGCTCACCTTAATCAGATGAAATCACACTTTTTCAGATGAATCTGATCACAGCTAAATAACTCAAAAGGTTAGCTTTCCTTTGTTGATACAAGCAAAGAGACTGTGGCTCTCTTAATCTTCGTTGTGACAAATTCAAACTCCATTGTGCCTTCAGCATGGATTTCAACCAATCTAATGGAGTGTTAGAAAGGCGTCTTGCATGCAAGCCTACTCAAAAACCAATTTCACTGAATCTAAAAATCAATTATTGAAACGCCAAACAAGTATTGAAAGATTTGTCCCATCCAGAAGCATCGTCTAGTCAACCTTTCATTATCGGCCGCCATAACTGTGAATTCAACTGATAACAAATTGAATGTTCAACATTTCTTCAGGCCCAAATTTTGTCTATTTGGCCTGTACCATACAGGATGCTTCATTCATAGAAAGTGACCACAATGGTGAAAGTGCAACAACATTTCCAATGATCATCAGTGTTGGTGATACTAACTCTACTGTTGTAATTTTATTAGCAAGATCCTTCAGTTCTGCAAAAACCTGTATGATTGAGAATGCCGACAGTCAATTGTTGGCAAAAACAAACATAAAATGAACAACCTCCTGTCACACAGATATTAACCACTACATTATCTTTCTTATAAGTGAACATCAACCTTTACAGGTTTCTATTGATGAGTCCTTAAAAACTTGAGATTTTGAGGCTTAGTATATTTTATTTTATTTTTACTTTTAAAGGTCCATGCACAGTAACTACAATTTCCTAGAGCTTGAGTTTTTCACAAACAACCCTTAAGGTTTTTGAGCATTCCCAGTCAATTCATTAGCCCCTAAAATAAATGCCTAGTTACAATAAACACACACATTTAAAACATTTTATTTACTGGTATTTAGATAATGAGTGACATGGTGAAAGGTAAATGATTTTGACATCATAAACCTAGGAAGGCCAATAATATATCATCATCTAAAAGCAAAGCCTAGTTTAAATTTTCATCTAGTGATCAGACTTTTCAGCTCATCTAAAATCTCAGGTTAAACCTTCATAATTTTTATAATCTCCAACCCAACACCCCCCTGACCTATTATTTCAACTTGCACTTAAATTTTGTTATAGATGTACTTGTTGAAGTACATCAGAACATCCCTACCAAAAAAAAAAAAAAAACTCCATTTAATTTTTATGAGCCTTAGAATTTGATTTTAGTATGTTATTGCTCATTAGGATTTTATAAAACGTGTTGCCTAAAAAACTACAAGAAAGCAATTGCAATACAAAATAAAGACCAAAATGAAAGCAAGGTGTTAACTTATGTTTAAGCAAAATAAAATCCTTCTTTCACAATTTTATTGGGCCAATAATGAGTCAAAACAAGAAAAAATTTCCGAACAGTAGGAATTCCAGCAACTTACTTAAAGGAGTTGAAAAATTAGAGAAAAGCAACAAATGAAAAAGTATGCTATTTGTAGACACTTCATTTTGTACCCCTTACAACTCGAGCCCCTGTGGCGCTTGTGCCCACACTATTTACACCCTAAAAACAATTACACTAAGAATTGTGCTTACCATGCGTTGTTGAGGTGTGGTCCCTCGCTCAACTGCAACAGCTGGTGTATTAGGGGGAAGACCATGATGCATTAACTTTAGGGCAAGTGAAGGGAAGGTTGATAAGCCCATATAAATCACTAAGGTTGAATCAGGGTCAGCTGCGTTTTCTACTACAAACAAAGGATCTGTTCCTCCTTTCCTTGAATGCCCAGTGAGAAATCTTACACTATTTGCAACACCTCTGTGAGTTAGTGGAATCCCCAACTCTGCTGCTATTCCTGAAGCAGCCGTTATTCCTGCAAAAACAATGAGCATACAAATCAAACTCTTTGGAAGCCCTTCTATTCAAGTTATGTCCCTATTTTCATGCATCAAAGATCACATCAACATTCTACTACTATTTTCCTCCCTCCATGAATGCATTTGCCCCATAAATCAATGTACATTGCCCTTATATAAGTCTATGACGCTATTCCCCTAACTATTTTGCCAAGCCTTTATTTGGAAACCTTTCTGCCGCACTTTCCAAGTGATTCACAATGAAGTTAAGTTTTTTGAATTCTCTAGATGTAGAAAAAAATTTGACTCAAAATTGCGAATATCAATGTTATGTTTTATCAAAACCACACATTCCAGATTTTAATAATCACTTTTGGAGATGGATTTCATCTTCCTGTCCTCACTCAATTCAACATGATCAATCATTTTCTCAAAATGCTATGTAAATCATTATGGTTTCATTCAATTATTCATGAAACATTCAACTTCTCCTATATTAACAGTTTCATCTTAATAATGAGATTTAAGAGACCAGTCCACTATGGCATACCTGGAATTACTTTCACGTGAATCCCTTGCTGCTGCAAAAAATCCATCTCCTCCCCACCTCTCCCAAACACCTAAAACCCCAAGAACATATTTCAGGATAAAAATAAAATTAAATAAAAAAAATAAAAATTAAATTAAATTAAATTAAATAAAAAAACCTGAACAACAGAGCAAATGAAATTACATTTCTGGGCTAATACCACTACATTGGCCAGTAAAACATTTGCAGATAGAACTCACCAATGGATCCCCTCCTTTAAGTCTCACAACAGTAGCTCCTGCTTCAGCAAAACTTAGAAGCAACTCGTGTATTTCCTCCTGTCACAAAACCAACTTAAAATAAATTCATTTCTCCAATCCCCACATGCCCAATTGTACAAACACCTATTTTCCTGTCTAGGTGACTAACGAGCAAAATGGGGTGCCCCTGCATGACTTCCTAAGGTACCCATTTTTCAGCAAATCAAACCAACCGCATATTTAAGGGACCAAAATCAAACTAACCCTATATCTAAACGACCAAAATCAAAACCAGCCCCATATTTAAGGAATCAAAATCAAACTGACCCATAGATAGAGGGACAGAATTGTTCCTTTTTTTTTCAATTTTAAGGAGCAAATCCAAATTTCTTATATCTGAAGAACCCTAATTGAACTTACACTAAAAGCATTCTTCATACCCCCTCTCCCAAAAAAAAATAATAATAAAAGCACACCCACAATCCCAATTCATTGTTTCTACCAATATCATCAACCAGTGTTGTAAATCAATAGCAAACTAATTCTTAATTATAAAACTACCAAAAAATAATTACAAACTCAAATAGGTACAGATGGAGGCAGACTGAATAAAGAGAAACCCAGTTCAAAAACAAAAGAAACTCAAATATTTAACCAAAGTTGTGCATCAATTGAAAAACCATTCCTAATTCATAAAAATACAAACTTGAAATAGATACAGATTAATGCAGACTGAATAAAGAGAAACCCAGTTCAAAATCAAAAGAAACACAAACATTCAATTCACAGAAAATGCCATACATATATAGATAGATAGCTAGAGAGAGAGTGTGTGTGTGTGGGTTTTACCTGGGTTCTACTATGGTACCCAGCAGTCTTGCCAACATAGAGGAACCTAGCATTAGGTCCAACCAAATCCAACACATCATTGGAGACCAACCGATCATACAAGAGCAAATCAGCACTTTGAATGACTCTCACAGCCTTGAGTGTCAAAAGCTCAGGGTCCCCAGGTCCGGTCCCCACCAAGAACACATTCCCTGGCCCACACTTCTTCCACCCACCACAACCTTCTCCCTCCCTCTTCTCTCTCAGCACCTGAAGCAGCTTCTTCAGCTCTGGCAATTGCAGTGCTATCTCATTTTGCCTTACTGAGTTAGAATCAGGTGGTGGGGAAGAGCAAGATGCTATATTTTCTATATTTTCCAATTGGGTCTTGTACAACCATTGGTCCCTGTGGTACCTCTCAACGGAGTGCTTTTCAGTGAAAGGTGAATTAGAATTATAGTGTAAAGAACAAACGGGGTGAAAGTTTGAGGCTTTAGTTGGTCTGATATGGTTTGAAGATAAAGAAGAAGAAGGGAAAGATTGGAGCCTAGTGCAAAGCGCCATATGAGGTCTTTGTGTCGAACTTGAACGAGTTGGAGCTATAAAGTACACGTCTTTCAGAGTTTTAAGAACGGAAAGGAGAGAGTTTGAGTTTGAGTTGAGTTTGGTGTTTTTTTGGGCTTTTGAGGAGGCTGAGAAGTCAAGGTGGCTTTTGGGCTTTAAAAGGGACATCACCTTAAAAACACAAAAACACAAAAACACAAAAAAACAAAAGCAAAAAAATGGCATTTGTATTTTATTTATTTCTTTCTTTTCACTCGGCTTGTTAACCTAGTCCATTTTTACTTTATTACTTTTGGGTTTATAATAATTTATTATTACACTAAAAAATATAGCATTTAAAATGTAATTTTTCTTTTTTTAAGAGGTTAATGTTGAAATTTCTTACCCTCAAAGATAAAGTACTTATCAAAAATAGTTTAAAATTAATCTTACCACATTCAAGTAAAGTAAAGAAATAATTCTCAATGAGAGGATAAAGAACACGGAACTATGTATGCATTGAGGGAAAATTACGTTTAATTTCTTTGTATAGTGTTGTTATGGTATGTTTGGGTGATATTATGTATGTTTGTGAGAATCTTCCTGAAATTATGCATGGACTTTTTTCTTTTTTTTTTCATTTTTTTTTCATTTTTTTGTGAAACATGCATGGACTTATTCTTTCAGATGCTATGAGATTTTTTTTAATAAGAAATATGCCATGAGATTTTATTTATGTAAAACTAAATATTTACCAAATTTGGTCTTTTTTATCAAGTGTCCAATCATGAATAATGCTCTTTACTTTCAATAAATTATCTTCTCCATGGATGCGTGAAACCAAATTTTTACTCTAGTTTGTAAATTATAATTACTAGCCGCGAACCCGCGTGTTGCGCGTGATAATTATTTTTATGGTGGTTTTTTTTTTTAAATTACAATTTAAACTAATCTAATAATAAGTAATGTATTTTGTAATTATATTTTTATTTATTATAGGACAATCATAAATATAATATAGGAACAATCCAAAACACCAAAAAAAGTAAACTAAAAAAAAAATTAATAAAACTTAACAATGATTAATTGAACCAATATTAGGATAAAATTTTCTTTTTGATAATCTATTAAGGTTATTTTCTTTGTAGAAATTATAATTTCGGTCACCCAAAACATATTATCAAATAAAAAATTATTAGCAAAATCTAAGAATTAAATTTCTATACATGCATTGTTATAAAATAATAATAATAAAAATAAAATTGCAAAAGTTAAAATTTGTCACCTATCCAATTATTTTCGTTTGGCTAACCTTTGCTTTTCTTTAAATAAATGGCATTATAGAGTACTTCTAATACAACTATTATGAGTACTTTGTCCACCACAAAGGATTAGAAAATAAACAAAAATTAGTAAAGTCTCATAGTTTAACATCTAAATTAAGCACTATAAAAAATCATGCTATGTAACAGAATAAATATTAAATTATCCAAATCATGCTATGTAATAGAATAATATTATATTTTTATATGCTATATTTAATTCTTTAGAACGCAATAGGATAACATTTAACAATCAAAGAGAATAAAAAAAAAATAAAAATAAAAAACAACAACAACAATTTAAAAAACAAAACTAAATCACAATTTTAAAAACAAAACTAAGTCACATTAACTCAAAATAGAGTTTCAAAGAATATAAAAAATTATCAACCTAAAGTAGAGATGCAAGAAAAATAAAAAAATCCACCAAAAAATTTAGAGAGAGAGGGGGGACCTTTTTTTTGTGAGGAAAAATTATGCATAGAATAGAAGAGATATTGACAAATTTATAGTAAGAATGTATGAATAAGAAGAGACAAAAATAAAAGAAGATGAAAAGAAAGAAGAAGAATGATATTAATGTAGAGGGTAGTGGGGAGATAAAAAGGTAAGAGAGGGAGAAAGATTAAAGTAGTGGGGAGATGTGTAAACTATAAATATTAAAAAAATAAATGTTAAAAACAATTATAAGAAAATTGGAAAAAAAAAAAAAACCCTAAAACTTGAAAGGCTTCAACATTTTGTTTTGTTTATGTTTTTGTTTTCGGTTGTTGTTTTTTGTTTTTTGTTTTTTTTTTTTTTTGTTTTTTTTAAAAGCTCACACAAAACCCTAAAACTGAACTGAAAATGTTTTGAGTTGGGCTTGATTATGGAATTAAATAAATAAAAGGTGGGTTGGATTAATTATACAGATTTATTATAGAGTGATAGTGGAAGTAAATAAATAAGTAGTGGGCTACATTTATAGAGCTGAAAATTGTAAAAATCATTTTAAAATTGTAGGACAAATTATATTTTAAAAAAGAAAAGAAAAAAAAGAATGACGTGTCAGTTAATGTGGCGTAACGTGAGAGCAGCAGCATTAAATGCTACGCTTCAGCTTTTAGTAAAAAACAACAACAATCAAAGAGAATAAAAAATAAAAAAATAAAAATCAACAACAACAATTTATAAAACAAAACTAAATCACAATTTTAAAAATAAAACTAAATCGCATTAATCCAAAATAGAGTTTTAAAGAATATAAAAAATTATTAACCTAAAGTAGAAATGCAAGAAAAATAAAAAAAGTCCACCAAAAAATTTAGAGAGAGAGAGAGAGAGAGAGGGGTCCTTTTTTTGTGAGGAAAAACTATGCATATAATAGAAGAAATAGTGACAAATTTATAGTAAGAGAGTGTGAATAAGAAGAGACAAAAATAAAAGAAGATGAAGAGAAAGAGAAATAATGATATTAATGTAGAGGGAAGTGGAGAGATGAAAAGGTAAGGGAGAGAGAAAGATTAAAATAGTGGGGAGATGAAATGGTAAGGGAGAGAGAAAAGTTGGAGAAGTGTAAATATTAAAAAAATAAATGTTAAAAACAATTATAAGAAAATTGAAAAAAAAAAACCTAAAGCTTGAAAGGCTTCAACGTTTTGTTTTTATTTTTGTTTTTGTTTTTTGTTTTTTGTTTTTTGTTTTTGTTTTGTTTTGTTTTTTGTTTTTTGTTTTTTGTTTTTTGTTTTTTGTTTTTAAGCTGAAAAGGCTCACACAAAACCCCAAAACTAAACTGAAAAGATTTTGGGTTGAGCTTGATTGTGGAACTAAATAAATAAAAGGTGGGTTGGATTAATTATACAGATTTATTATAGGGTGATAGTAGAAGTAAATAAATAAGTAGTGGGCTGGATTTATTACAGGGTGATAGTGGAAGTAAATAAATAAGTAGTGGACTACATTTATAAGGTTGAAAATTTTAAAAACCATTTTAAAATTGTAGGACAAATTATATTTTAAAAAAGAAAAGAAAAAAAGAATGATGTGGCAGTTGATGTGGTACAATGTGAGAGTAGCAGTATTAAACACTACGTTTTAGCTTTTAGTAATATATAGATTTATTAGTTTTTTTTTTTTTGAAAAAATATCATTTTTGTTTCTAAATTTTCACAAAAGTTCATTTTTTGTCCATAAATTTTGCAAAATGTTTTACTTTTTGTCCTTCTATTTATGTCTATTAGTTTATGTCATACATGGCCCAATGAAGTGCTAACGTGATATCTGACTTAGACTAAAGGCCCGTTTGGTAGGGCATTTCAAATACCTATTTTCAGTTTTTAAACAATATTACACACTTTTTCACACACTTTTTCACCTACATGTATTTCAAAAAATTACAAACAATACTACTCAAACTTTTTTACCAAACGAGCCCTAAATCATTTATATTTAAAAAGAAAAAGACACATGGCAAAGAGTTATTGGTACCCTTAATAATAATTACTAAGAAGGACGAAATTGCCCCCACACCTTTAATGATCATACCTCACTTCACCGGGACTTCACCCTCTCCACCTAGGCTATAGGTCTGATCCAACAAGGAAGTAATAGGATCCAACAAGGAAGTAATAGACACTGGGCTCTCTCAAAAAATATAACCGGGCCCCATTATTCCTAGGATCTCAACATATAGTCCAGTAGATATGTGACCCAAAGTACACAAATCCTCAATCCCAGCCTACACTACCCTCTCTCAAGTCAACACATTAACTTTCTTTCCAACACAACCAAATAAACTCACGCATTTGGGCATTTAGATTTATGTTTTGTTATATATACCATAATGGTCATATGGTTTTGTTATTTATTTATTTATTATAATATGAATCTGGCCATATGAGTTTATGGGTTTCTAATTAGTTTAATGAATATGTTTTGTTGTTCAATTTTTGTATTGTTATATTATAATATATTTTATCTCTCTATGTCATCATTTTTTTAAGTTGATTTTTTTGGTTTGAAATTAGGTGCTAAATAATTCATTGAAAAAAAAAAATTTTAAATATAGGAAATTTTCAATATTATGAATAATGATGGGTTGATAGTTTTAAAATAACATTGAAAATTTTTGTATATATCAATAGTGAACTAAATAATTGTTGAGAATATGATGATATATCAAAGTTGATAATTCTATATTCAGTAGATTTTTGAATTATGATTATTGTATTAATACTACCAATTTTGTTGTGGAGATTCTATAAGGAAAAATTACAACAAATTGGCCCCCCAAATATAAATTCCTAGCTACGCTCTTGCCTCCAACCACGCTTTCCCTCTCCTCTACCACCCCACTTTCTCTTTCTAAACTCCATCACATTCCTCCAAAAGCTTAGCTAAGCTCATCCTAAACTTGGGTTCCACTATCCCACTCTTAACTTTGTCATAACTATCAAAACCTAAATCAAAATTATAATTTGACAAAGACCCACTATTGTTGTTCGCAAATATACTAATCTCATCTTTGTCAAACCTCTCAAACCTATCAATTGTTAAGGAAGTCTTGCTCTTGAAGCTTACAGGTTCTAGAGGCTTGTCGGTAGATTATTTGCTGTAATTTAGAGACTCCATGAGTTGAATCTATGGGGATTTGGGTGGGTTGTCATCTAACGGTTTTGGGTAAAACTTGCTGTCGGGTTGGATAACGTTTTGGACTCGAAGAGTAAGTAAAGGTAAAGAACTAAAGAAGACATTGAAGGAGGAATGTGATGGGGTTTTAGAGAGAGAAATTGGGTGGTGGAGGAGAGAAAGTGTGGTTGGGAGGGATGAAGTGGAGGCCTAAAGGATCATTAAAGGTGTGGGGGGTAATTTTGTCCTTTTAAATAATTGCTATTAGGGTACCAATAACTCTTTGCCACATGTCTATTTTATATATATATATATATATATATAATTTAAGTCAGATACCACGTCAATACTTCATTAGGCCACGTATGACATAAAAAAAATGACGAAAAGTAAAATGGTTTGCAAAGTTTAGGGACAAAAATGATATTTTACCAAAAAAAAAACCAACAACAAAATATGATATACTGTGTTATACTATACTTTAAATTATTACTTGATTATTTGATTTATTTTCTTACATTCTTTGATGGGTGTGTGATGTTATTTGAAATCGTTGGATTTCTTAAAATTGTTTTCATTTGTAATTGGGCTAGATCCAATAGTTAATATATAAATAGAAATTGAAATTCGTACCATACAATCAAATCGAAATTGAAATCAAATTTATCAATTACCATGCTAAAAAAAATTAAAATAGAAAGATAAATATTGAAAAATTAAAAAGAGATTGTCTATCATTCAAATTCTAATACATCAAAGAAAGATAAATATTGAAAAATTAAAAAGAGATTGTCTATCATTTAAAGTCTAATACATCCAAGAGATAACCTATAAATACTACTAATTTTAAGCCAATTTTAAGCCCAAGAAGAGCACAGCACACCCACAATAGTTTCATGATTCATCTCCCAATCTTCCTTTCATTCTCTCACTCTCACAAACAGAAAGAAACCCTCTATGATTGCAGGAATGGGTGGTATGTTTGATGAAAATTATATACCAAGGCCTGAAATTACCGATGAAGAAATCAAGCGTTATTATGATCAGGTTAATGAGAGTGGGGTAAGCCTTTCTTTCTTTTCTGTCCTAAGAACAATTTATATATATAAAGTTGTATAACGATTGATGTTTTGGACTGAAGATAAAGAGCAATAAATAAATCATTGTAGAGCTTATGATAAAATATTGATATAAAAATGAATGATTAATAATTGTGTGGTAACTCTACATTGCAGGGTTTTGATGTGGAAGACTTTTCCCACACCGTGTGTCTTGATGGTGGCGGCAGGATTGAGCCCTTAGATCTTTCTGATGACTCAAACAGGCAATTAGTTGTTGATCTTTCTATGGAAGCACTTGACAAGTACAACACCGAACATGTCTATTTCTTTCTTCTTCTTCTTCCTTTTATTTTATTTTATTTTATTTTTTTATTTATTTTAAATTTTTAATTTTTAATTTTTTTTAGTTGAGTAAGAGATCTGGGTTCAATCCCGTCTTTATCAAAAATTGATTGGTATTTTGATTTAATAATAAAGTTATCATCTTGGTGTCTTGATTTGATAATAAAACTATTATCTTGGTGTCTTGATTTGATGAGCAGACGCGATAGTTGAATAAGATATCTGAGTTTAATCCCATCCATGAGAAATTATATAGTCCTCTGGTGGACCACTGTCACTTGTTCACCATTCCACTAAAAAACTTTTACTTGTTTAAAATTGCTAAGTTAGTAATTAATTTCTGTTTAAAAAAATTTTCTAACTAACAATTTTAAACAGGTGAAAGTTTTTTAGTGGAATGATAGACCACATTACTTGTCCACCATGTGGATCTCATAATTTCTCCCCGTCCACACTAGAAATTGAAAAATTGATTGATGTCTTGATTTGTTGATAAAGCTATCATCTTGGTGTCTTGATTTGATAATAAAGCTATCATCTTGGTGTCGAAGTAGTGTTTATTTATTTCTCCCTTTAATTAGATTAACTGTTTGTATTCTATTTTGTTTGGTATTATAGAATAAGAACTTTTAAGTTTAAGGAGGTAGAGAAGGCAAACTCTGAAGTTGATTATTGTATTGTAACTTTGACCTGCGGTACCAACTATTATATCACCTTCAAGGCCGAGGATGCTTCTACTGCTGCTATTGAAACCTTTCAAGCTTTGGTCTACGATGGAGAACCAGTTCGAGAGGTCAAATCTATTCGGGTCAAGCCCACATCTTACTCTAACCAAGGTACTTAACTAATAAATTAAACTCATTATTTGTTTATTTTCCTTTCAATTTTTTTTCTTTGCTTCATCAAATATACACTTTGTAACTTTTTTCTGACATTGTCATGTATGGCATCTAATTAGTTATTGATGATGAATTCATAAATATTGCCTTTTGGTACCATTGTACTCATCCTTTGAAGAATGTTAGCAGTGCAATGAAACCGTGACATTAACTATGCTTTTGTTGCTGCCATAGTCAGTCATTGCTTTCTATTCCACACTAACATTGCTATTTGCCATGAATTTAAGGTCAGATTTCTTGTTAGGATGAATTGAAATTTGAATAGTGGGTCACAATTTCCACGAATTGGTAGGCTTTAGGAATACTATGTGCCTTTTTTTCAAGGCGCATAGCAGGGGAAAAGAATGTTTGTTTGGTAATGTTTGATATTTACACTTTATTTTCTTTTTGTGTTTAATTTGCTTGATGGTTTCATGAGAGGTTAAAATGTTGATAACTTAGTTTAAGAGGAATGTTTGGAAAGTTTCCTTTGTCTCTCTCTCAAAATGAATAACACCCTTTTTCTGATGTTTTTCTTTTTCTTTGTGATTTTTTTTAAGAGAAATGATATGTCTATAACATTTCTACAACATTTTTACAACAAATCCTAAATGGCAAATTGTTACTAGTTGTTATTGTTGGGGCAAAAAAGTAATCTTAGCGTTAATTTGAAATTTGAACCAATAACCACTAATCACTTGTGATTTGTTGTAAAAATGTTGTAGAAATGTTGTAGACGTAGCATCTCTCTTTTTTTAATGGCAGTATATTTTATCATTAGAAACCATAATTATTTATGGAAAAAATCTTTATGTTTTCTTTATTAGAACAATTCTTATACACTACAGGCTACAGCATTTCAAGTTCCTATTGGAATGTTCATTGATCTTCCGTTGACTTACTTTTGTGAACATGAAATTTAATGCATCTTGGCATCAGGTGTGTTTTAATTGTTTACTAATTTTACGTTCCACGCAGTTGTGTGGCATGAAGAAATGAAAGGAAAGAAAAAGTGAGTTATCTAGAAAAGTGGTATTTTTATACTTAAATTGGTTTGATTTGTTACTTACTGTTTGCGATGTTAATTACTCTAAGTAGAATTAGACTTAATTACGCCAGTAAGTCTGAGATTAACGAAGGAGAGTTGTATCAATCAACACATGTGAGGAATGTAGCTGGAAAGAAAACAAAGCAATGGCACTAGTGTCAGTAGATGGCAGTCATTTGGGTTCCTTGATGAGATTTCCATTGTCAGGTTCAATAGGGTCTATCCTCAGAACAGTTAAGGCAACCGTGGCCATTAAATAATGTTTAGAATACAAACCAAGCTCCAAAAGAGTAAATAAAGGATAACTTGATAATTGTACAATATTGAAACCAAAAATAAATCAAAGATAACTGTTCTAGGTGATCCAACAACAATGAAATATGATATATCAATAGATGCACTGACATGAGTTCGGGTACGATATGGCAAATAGGACACTGTTATGACATTAGCACGCATGGATATGACACGTGTATAGCATCCCAAATAAAGTATACAAGCTTTCTAATATATTGTAATATAAGTTACTTGATCTTTTGATCTATTCTCTTTTCTATATCTTCTAAGCTTATTATTCCAGAACTTGTCTAGTCATATGATTACTTGTCTTTGTTTTTTCAAAAACTAAAATAATAATAATAAGAAGAACATCAACTTTTTTGTTACCTTCGCTTAGAGGTTCAGAAACTTCAAATTGCATCCAATGATGGGAAATAAATTGTAATGGAGCATATGTAGCATATACATAACTAATTATTTGTGAAAGTGGGGAAATAGGTTTCATTTGAGGATTTAGCAGGACAAGACCATGGTGGAATCCTGATCTAAGCTCATATATCTATTCCCTGGCTTATGAGGCTCTAGATAGACGCTCTTAGATAGAATTGATTCACTGATTGTGTAGGGTTGTACTTGGACTAGCAAATCTATATGCTGAAAAGACACCAAGAGTCTTGTAGCTCAATTAGTACCTCTTAGTGTTTTCAACATAGACATTCAAAGTTAAAAACCCTCAGGACCCATTGCTGTAACTATCATTTTTAAAGGACAAAAAATAAGGCAAATAAGGTTTTTGACATAGTTTTATTGTTCCACGTTGCTGACATTATTTTTTATTATTTGCAGGTAATGAAGCTGATGAAGACCAAACAGCCTGATGTCCAGTGTAGAGCTAGGAATTTGGTCTAGAAGATTGATTAATGAAATATTCTCATGTCAGTCACATAATTCGCGATCATGTGCCGAGGAAGCAATATCTATTTGCTTAGGTTAACATTTGTTTTATTTTATTTGTGAGAGGTTAACTTTTTTTAGCCTTTCTAGTTTCTAGGGGATTTAACATTTAAAACTCCAGCATTTGGGACAAAGTATTAACTATTTAGTAGTTTGGAGGTTAATCAATTAATGTGTTTAGTCTTACGTGCGAATATTTTAAAAGGTTGTTGATTGCATGACTTCTCCCACTATTTTTAATGAATAATTATATAACAAATTTTCTAAATGTTACTATTAAAGAATATTATTAATGAATTAGTCAAGATCAAATAACACAGTGTAATGTTTTTTTTATTAAAGTTAAGACACTTATTTAGGACAAAATTGCCTTATGCCATTTTCACCCAAATTATATAGCCTTATGCCCCCCTTCCCAAACTAATTAGGGAAATACCCCTCTTTTGAAACTCAACTTTCTCAAAATTGAGTTAAGCCCTATAGTGACGTTTTAAATGACCTATAGTGACGTTTTAAGGTGACGTTTTGTAACTTGATTTCCATGAAATTGAGTTATAGGCAATTTTATTACCTATAACTTGATTTCATGGAACTCAAGTTACAAAACGCTACTATAGGTCCTTAAAAACGTCACTATAGGTCTCCAGAATTTTTTTTTTTTTTTAACTCGATTTTCAAAAGAGGGGCATTTCCCTAATTAGTTTGGGAATGGGGGCATAAGGCTATATAATTTGGGTGAAAAGGGCATAAGGCCATTTTGTCCCACTTATTTAACTTCTTATTGGATAGTATTTTGAAATTTTCACATTTGAATTATATGTTTTAATTCCTCTTTATCTCATGAAATTTTATGAAAATTGGATGCCATATAATTTAAAAATAAAAAGAGTTTGAAGTTTAAATCATCTATATTTATATATACTATAAAACCGAAACTTTTAACTCTTTATTGCCATCATGAAAACATGTCACATAAGTTTTGAAAATTTCACATTTTCTCACATTATTATTATTTGTTTAATTTAGTTTATTATTTGGATTTTAAAATATGCCTCGACAAATTCTAAACATAGTGCCTCTAAAAACCATAAACGTGAGCAATGCTGGAGAGGAGCCGGACCCGTAATTGTTAATGCACACTCTTTATTGCATAATTGTTTATACACACTCCTTATTGCACACACTATATATACATTTCAATTCAAAAACTAAAATATGTGTACAATATGTATAATAGGCATTGTGTAATAAAAACTTAGGGTTTGTTTAGGAACCGCTTATTTTGCTGAAACTAAAAACTTTTTGCTGAAAATACTGTAGATAAAGGTAAAAGTTAGTTGAAATAGTACAATGAGGCCTATAAATAGTACCAAAAAGTGCAGTGAGGTCCATGAATAGTAGCAAAAATAAGCTAAATAGTAAAATAAGCGGCAAAAATAAGTTTGCCAAACGCACGTTCAATGTACTTGAACTTGAATGATTGGCTCGCAAGCCATACACATTACTCTAAAAAGTAAAAACCTTACAATGTGCAATACAAGTCTTCCCAGACTCCACCCTTTTAATCCCAACGATATTTGTGCTTTACATGTATCATCATGAACACCCTTGTCAACTGGAATCTCAATTTGATGAATCTTGTAGGAAGCCCATCTTGGACATTATCTTCATGATGAATTCTTTAAGTTTCTTTAGCCCAAAAATTGCAATTCTCTCTCTCTCTCTCTCTCTTATTTCTGTATAAACAAATTAGAATTGAAAAAGCACTTTGTGAATGATATGCCATAGAGATAGATGACTATGTAATATAGATAGAAGATGTTTCAATGGAAGCTTTGATATCAATTTGTTGAGATAGCGGAAGCATAAATACATATTATTTTGAGAGGGTGGAGGTGATGTAGATTGAGGTGTCTTGGTCACTGCCTCCACCTCTGTCTCTTCTCAACACCTATGACATTTTGTTTTCAGAAACATTTGGTCCTTTCTTCTGTGTGTGTGTGTGTGTGTATGTGTGTTAATTGTTGAATTAATGTTAGTTTAGGCATGGTTTTGTTATGTATTTGAGCCAGGTGGCACTTTCTAAGCCATTGATATTGTTTAAATAAATCCCAACCATGAAATGGACCCTCTCCAAATATACAACCTTGGATATGTTTTCGAATAATATTTTTTTAAGGGGTAATTCTATCATATTCCGATTTTTTTTTTTTGGTAGGATACAGTACTGAATACGCAATACCAACATCATATATCGTACTTTTGTCACATTCGATGCTTATTTTATTTTTTACTCACATTTGATGATTCAATTGTCACATTAGAATTTCTTTAAGTAGTTGGTTTCCCCATAGGTTTGAGTCCGAGGACCATGCAATACCTTGGTTCTGTCCAAAACTTAGATTTTCTTTAAGTAGTTGGTTTCCCCATAGACTTGAGTCCGAAGACCATGCAATACCTTGGTTCTGTCCAAAATTTAGAATTTTCTTTAAGTAGTTAGTTTCCCCATAGGCTTGAGTCCGAGAACCATGCAGTACCTTGGTTCTGTCCAAAACTTAGAGTTTTTGCTTAAAGTTTCGGGGACTAGCCCCTCGGCCAAGGTCTGGGGCGCTAACTTGATGTTGGAAGTCCCTAGAACTGCCCGTGCCACCGATACTTCGAAGCGTAACCCCTAGTGGAACTTTATATTAGGACAACAATAACGTGTTGCTGGAAATGACGGAGAGACTTTCTCAGGCCCTTGCTTGACAGGAGCTCGATCCACCGCCTGTGCCAACGCACAAGCCTTTCCCACAGACGGCGCCAATTGTAAGGACTCAATTTGTAACGATCCCAAACTGGTCTTGGGTTCGTACGTTAAAAGCCCAAACAATAAAATTTATAGAGCGTGGGCTGAAAGGCTAGGCCTTGGTCACCGGACAGTGGTTAGTCATGGTGTTCATGGTGGGCTCACAAAGATGAACTAAGTTTGTCCAAGGATCTTGTCCATGAAGCTTGATGTTCTTGTTACTCCTCTCTCTATTTGGATACCATGGTTTCAGCCTCCTTTTTTTGGCGCATTAGCCCTTACATTATATATCATTTCCCAGTTGATCCTGACCTTCCATCTGTTGATCAGGCAGATACCTACTTGAGTGCCTATCCCATCAGCCGCCTCCCCCCACTTTTTGTTAGTTGCAATAACCGAAGCCACACTGTTCAGGGGTCTTTTCCCATCAATGTGGCTAGGACGTTTGTTGGTGCATTCAATGCTAAGGTGACGTCTTCTCCTTGAACCAATCCCATACTGTACCCTTGTGCGTGTCCCATTCTACTCGCCTTTTCTTCTGGGAGCGCTCTGGAGGCTACCTTTGATGACGTGTCGTTCTTCCCTTTTGAAGCCTTGGGATGCCGAGGACATGGTCATCCTCAGCTGCATTCCTAGGCTATTTGGTATTTTAATACTTGTCCTCGGCAACTATTCTCCTCGGCGCAGGCATTGGGCCCTAATGGAAAGCGGGCCAGGACCACAAATTCTCTGGCCCCACAGTGTGAAATATATGAATTAAATAGTTAATAATTATTTTTTTTAAAACATAAAGCATGAAAAATCTAAAGCTTAACTCACTGGGCCCAACTCAATCCAGCCTAATCCACGTGGGTTAGGTTGGTTTCTACACACATGATGGGCTGGGAATATCTCAACCCGAAAAACTTTGGTAAGATTGAGAAAACCTTCCAACCAAGCCAATTCAACTCATGCACAAGCTAATTCAATTCATGCACACCCCTACAACCAATAGCTAAATTCCCTAACACTTCTAAAGAAATTTAATAGGGAGAAAATTTTATATGAACTTATGTGAATGCCCTTAGTATGTAACTCTTGTGCACTTTTAAATTGCTTTCCCAATGTTTGAAATTTGTGAGAATTGATGTTGCAATTATCTTACTAAACTATGAAATTTTTAACATGGAATAGATAGATATATGAACAACATAAAATATAGATCATTGTTTTAAGTAACTTACCCCCATATGAATAGAAATATTAAAAAAAAAAAAAAAATGCCTGCATCAAAACAAGAGGACTATGTAAAACATTTATAATTAGAAAGGGGAAAAAACTGTAACATAAAACATATTGATGAAGAAACAGCACAAAAAAGCTAACTAAGCAAAAATATGCAATAAAAAAATGATTTTATTATTATTATTTTCTTTTGATCATGAACAAAGATATGCAATAAAAAAATATGTACAATAATTTTATTCATGTAATTCAATTTTATTTTTTAAATACTTAAAATATGTTCACAATCTATGAATGAGCATTTGCAACTAGCATGGTATTTAGAAAATAAGATTATTTATTATTATTATGATTTTTTTCAGATTTGTCTTACAAAAGCAAATTAGCATGGTATTACACCTATTCAGATTATGCTTACCTGAACTTTTGTGTGTGTAAAAAATTATATTGCTAAGATTTTCCTTTTGTGTAGTTGTTTTTAATAACTGTTATTCTTATATTTTCTTTTTTTTTTTAAATCCAATTTTAGATGTGACCACATAAATGTACCAGTCATAGGACTGGACCTAGACTTCCAACTCCCCATTAGAAAAAGGCCTTTTAGGTTTGAACGTATGTGGGCATCCCACCCCTCATATAAGGAAATGATTCAGTTGGCATGGAGGTCACAAAATGCTGCATCAATGGCTGCTCAATTATATAGTAAACTGCAGAAAGTTAGGCCTGATTCTTCTAGCTGGAATAAGACAGTTTTTGGTAAGGTGGAAACTGAGATCAAGAACAAATTAGCCCTTCTACAAGATATTCAAAACACTATTGTGAATGAAGATGATGTGAGGAGAGAAAAGTGCATCAAATAGGAGGTGGAAGATTTGTTGAATAAGGAGGAACAAATGTGGGCCCAAAAGGCTAGAGTGACTGGATTTTGAAGAGTGATAGGAATAAAAGATTTTTCCAAACAATAGTGAAGCAGAGAAGAGTCAAGAATAGCATTCTACAACTTAAGGACAGGAATGAGAATCTTGCTGATAAACCAGAGGAGATTGAGGGTATTTTAGTGGAACACTTCAAGAGTTCTTATGAAGATCAGAATGCTTTAAGTGTAGATGACATTTTACAAGAACTCCAGGGTATTAATATTCCACAGCTAACAGCCCAGCAATGCTTGGAGCTGAGTAAACCCATTACCAATTTTGAGATTGAGTGTACTGTCTTTCAGTTTGGCCCTCACAAAGCACCAGGGCCTGATGGGATTCCAGCTTATTTCTTTCAGGAATATTGAGATATTGTTAGACCAGACATCATTAACATTGTCCAAGCCTTCTTCCACTCAGGGTCTCTATTCAAACCCCTCAACCAAACACTCATTACCCTTATCCCAAAGAACAATTACCCTGATGAGTTCTCCCACTTTAGGCCCATAAGTCTATGTAATGTTGTGTATAAAATTATATCAAAGTTTTTAGTCAATAGACTTAAGCCTATCATGGATGGTCTCATAACTCCATATCAAAATGCCTTCATAAAAGGGAGAAATATCACTGACAATATTCTTATTGCCCATGTGACAGTGGATGCTCTTAGGAAAAAAAGGGTAAAAAAAGTTTTGGAGTCCTTAAGATTGACATGAATAAGGCTTATGACAGGGTTAGATGGAATTTTCTTAAAGCAGTGCTCATTGCCATGAATTTTGATGCCAAATGGGTTAAATGGCTAATGGAGTGTGTCACTTCTATTCATTACACTCTCTTCTTTAATGGCAACGTATCCAATTCGTTTAAACCTCAGACAGGACTTAGGCAAGGAGACCCCATCTCTCCATACCTTTTTCTAATATGTTCCAACATCTTATCATTAGCTCTTCTAAAGGCGGAATCCTCAAACCTAATCTCTAAGGTCAAAGTGGGTAGAGATGGAGATACTTTCATTCATCTTTTATATGCTGATGACTCCCTGTTGTTTTTTAAGAAAGATGAGAAGTCTTTAACAAATTTGCAAAGAACTTTGGACTGGTATTGCACCCTGTTTGGGCAGAGCATAAACTTGGCTAAGTCTAATCTGTATTGTTCTCCAAACATGCCTTTAGAGGAACAGGAAGTGCTAGCTAGGTCCTTAAGGGTAAATCTAGTCTCTAATCCTAGCAAATATTTAGGATTGAATTTCAAACTAAGGGGTAATAGAGTAAATGATTTCGAATTCCTAGTGGAGAAATTAAACTCAAAACTTCAAGGTTGGAAAGCTAAGTTACTTTCCTAGGCAGGTAGATCCACCCTTATCTCTTCAACTCTTCAGTCCATTCCTCTATACATATTCTCATGTTTTAAGGTTTTTGAAACTACATGTAAGAAGATAGACTCTATAGTGAGAGATTTTTGGTGGGGTCATAATCAAGGGGAAAGAAAAATGAACTTTCTGAATTGGGGTAAGATTTGTCAGCCAAAACAGAATGGTGGATTAGGTCTTAAAAGGTTCAATCTTATGAATCAGGCTATGTTGGCCAAACAATATTGGAAACTTATCCAAAATCCTAATTCCCTGCTTGCTAGAACTTTAAAGAGTAAATTCTATCCCAACTGCTCTTTATAGGAAATTACTACCAAACTCCATCACCCTTGGTTTTGGAGAAGCATTCTTAATCCGGGTAATGTGTTGCTTAAGGATGGTAAATGGTTGATTGGTAGGGGCCAAAATATTTCATTAACATATCAGTATTGGTTCAAATACAGTTATGATTCATTAAGCAGATTTGGTTTGCAAAATGGCATTGTGGCTGATCTCTTAGATCAAAGTTCTTATTCATGGAATTTTGACCTCATTAGAGCCATTTATTCTCATGGTCAATGGTCAGACATTATGGCTATTCCTTTATCTAAAACTGCTTCTGTTAGTGACAAGCTGTTATGGAAATATTCTGCTGATGGTGAGTATAAAGTTAGGACAGCCTATAGTTTTGTACTCCTAGAACCTAGGGTATAGTATGATAATTAAAGTGCCTCTAAGGATTTCTCTCTTCATTTGGAGACTACTGCATGATAGTCTCCCAGCAATGCTCATCCTCAAAAACAGAGGGATTCAAACCCGTAACAAATGTCCTATGTGTGAAGCTGAGGAAGAATCTTCCACACCTATTTTTACATAGCAATTTTGCAGGAGCTTGTTGGCATGGCACTACACTTGCTGTTCATACCACTGATTTTTGTAACATTACTGTTTAACAGTGGATTGATAGACTGCTAAATAGATTCAATTTTAAGGAGAAGCAATCAATGGAATATCTGCAGGCAATTTACCACTCTTTTGACAATATGGAAACATAGAATCTGGTGATCCATGAAGGCAAAAAACCCAAACCCTATAGAGGTGGTTCTAATTGCTCAAACTCTATCATGCAGGTACAAAGAATCCTTTTCTAGCAATTCAGAGGAGAACAGACAGCCAAGAATCCCAGTTCCAGAGCCACATGCAGCAGTAGGATAGTGGCAGTTGATCATCAGAGTTGCAAGTGTTAGGAGCAAGAGGTATAGAAGATGTTCATATGCTTATGAAGCTAGGGATATCCAGGGAGAGGTAGTACTTTGGGGAGCAGCTAACAGCACAGCAAAAACAAAGTATGGAGCTTTGCAGGAGGCTATGGTGGAGTCAATTATCAAAGCCGTGCAACATGGATTCCATACGCTTTTGTTTCTCACTACTAGTAGAAGAATAAGCCAAGTTTTGGAACAAGTCACTAAGCCGGACTTGTTTGAGATGACTATATTGGCTGATATATCTCATCTTTAGTAGAATGGTTTAGTTTTCAAAATGTACTTAGGGTGCGTTTGTTTTGGGGAAAATGAATTCAGGAAATCATTTTCCCCCTGACCCGCGTGTTTGGCAGCTACGGAAAATTCTATTTTCCGGAAAATCATTTCCTGTTGACCAAAATTTACTCCTTTGACCCGGAAACGATTTTACACTTTCATTTTCACTTCAAATCATTTCCGGGTCACTCGCAAAAGAGAGAGAGAGCGAGAGAAAGAAAGAGAGCTCAGCCAAGCACTCCCTCCGATCCAGCCACTGACACCAATCCACCTCACGCCGGTCACGTCGAGCTCAGCCAGACGATCACTGATCCCTCACGGTAGTCCGATCACCGAGCCAAACGACGCAGACCCACGGTGAGTGAGAGCTCAAACTCACACCAATCCAGACAAACGCACCCGATCCAGCTCACTCCAGGTCACGCCGAGCTCAGCCAGTCAATCACCGGGTGTATCTCCCTTTAATGGTATATATATATAAAAAAAAAAAAAAAAAAAAAAAAAAAAAAAAAAAAAGGTGTATCTCCTATTCACTCCCTCATTGATCACATATGATTTACTATTGGTCCTCTTTTTTATATTTATTTTTATTTTTTTAGTGAATCTTTTCTTTTCTTTTGATCATGAACAAAGAACACGAGCAACCATAACTAGTGATACTTAAAACATTTGAGTCGACGGAGGCACAAAAATTAGAGCATCATCATTCAAGAAGTGGCAATGCTAGAATTCTTATGTACATCAAAATCGTATCAAAATCAGTTTAGAGCCTCTTATTCTAATTTTTTTTTTTTTTTTTTTAGTACTAGTATTCTTTTGTACATCAAAATCATGTCGATGAAGCATAATCTAAAATTAATTCTATCATAAAAGATGAATTTGTCAATACATTAGTTGCTTTCTCATTAATAATCACTAGCTGAGTTCCCGCACAATGTGTGGTGCAACTCATTACTAGTTTTTACCAATATTTCAATAAGATTTAGTTTAAATTTCTAATAGAAACATTCAAATTTAGATCCCTCACACTCAACTATCGATGTATATAAAAAAATTTCAATAAATTTCTTTGTAAAAAAAGGTAATCTTTAATTATTTTACAGACAAAATAGAAAGACACTAAGAATAGTGTAGTGATTTGATCATAGTATATATATATGTTTTTAAATTGAAAATTGCATGATATATTAGGTCACATAAATAGGCATGTTTCATGCTTACAAAAATGCAAATATCCTTCAAATTATTTTTTTTACATTTTGAATTTTGTGTTAGTAAAGTTTTTTTTTTTTTTTTTGGTTGGACATTGTTTCAATAGTTGCAAAGACAACTAAAATTTTAGTAAGAATACCATATTTCAAATCAATTGTTTATCACATAAAA
The DNA here is from genome assembly GCF_001633185.2 of Quercus lobata. Taxonomy (NCBI): domain Eukaryota; kingdom Viridiplantae; phylum Streptophyta; class Magnoliopsida; order Fagales; family Fagaceae; genus Quercus; species Quercus lobata. Next base: position 3,244,812 of record NC_044907.1, on the reverse strand, counting down.
ATAAAATAAAAAAATCAATTGTTTCTCATATAAATCTTAGAAAAATGATATTAAAATTTCATTATGCTTAAAATAATTAATATAACAAAATAAACATATTCATTCTATTAGTTATCTTTCTAATTACATAGAATAAATACTACAATGTTAGTTCCACATACATACATACATATGTATGTGTGCGTGTATCACATGCCATGAAAGGAATTAGGAAATTTAAAGGGTTAAGATTAATTTTTAGTGAATTCACAAATTTTTTTTTTTTTTTTTTAGTTTTTGTATCAATTTTTGTCAAAGGAACTAAACATGAGGAATAATGTCAATATTGTAAATCTAATATTATTATTCCAACTAAAAACTATTTCTTAAATAAAGTTTATAAAAGTAATCTTATAAATTCATTTAATATAAATAATTAATGCACAACTATAGATAATTAGTATGTACATTTACTCTGATTCAATGAACTAATAATTTGATATAAATGCAAACTCTTTGAAGAAAAAGCCTAAATAAAAAGAATTTCAAAGAATGCGCCATTTGGCACAATTCCATGCTCTCCAACATGAAATCTCTACTTTTATATATATTCATGTCTTTTTTAAAAAGAAGACACAGTGCACTGGTAGAAGAACTTTGTATTCAAAATCAAATTTCACCTTCACATTTTCTTTCTAATCAAACAAGCAATCAATGAATGGGAACCCACATTGAACCTAGACTATGATACTTAAACAAAGATCTATAAAATCAAATGGTTCAACCAAATAAAACAGACAGAGGGAGAGACAGAAGGAAAATAATTTAATATTAGAACAATCTATAAGCATAGGAAACAAAATTAGAGCTATCAAAAACAATCAGCCCAGAGAAAAGAGAGAGGGGGAGATAAAGAAGTAAGAAAAGAACACCAAGAACACCAAGAATAGCTATGGTTTTAGATGCCAAACCTGTCAGCTACGTTCTTGATGTGTTGTAAACCCAAAATTTGGAAAAAGAAAAGGAGCAATGTGATTAATGCCACTGACTTGATGTGTTGTGAACCTGAATTTTGGAAAAAGAAAGGAGCAATGTGATTGATTAATGGATTACGACTTTGAAGGTGTAATTTGATAAATGGATTACAGCTTTGTTCCAGTTTATAACTCAAACTCACATAGAGTAAGCAGGAAATAAATATCAAATTCTATTGCAAGTTGCAACGGTTGCCTGCTTTTATTTATTTATTTAGAATAAAAATTATTATTATTTTTTGGATAAAATACAAAATTTACCCTCATTTCAGTTTTTTAACTTTCAATTTTATTCAATTAAGGCTTTTTCATCAATATTTGTTATATGTTGTGATTAATTTTCCAATTATTTAAAATTTTCTTCAATTTAAAAAAAAAAATTCAATTAATGATTGAAAAATATATTTCAGAATTTTTTTTTTCAAAAAATTTAAATAAAAGTTGATGGAAATGTCTTAATTGAATAAATCTAAAACTCAGAGGATTGAAATAAATTCTAAAGAAACTTAGAGGGTAAGTTTTACATTTTAGCCTATTTTTTTTTATAAGATGCTATTATTTTATTCAACGGAATTTTGTCAAATTTATATAAATCATGTATAAGAGATAAGTTCATAGATCTTATAAAAACATAGAAAACATGTAATCCAACAATTGAATTTTTAAAATATTAATCTTATAAAAATTTATTAAGTGGTTTAATATTACTTAAAGTTACCAGACTACTAATGTCTGGAGGAACAAACTCCATCTAGGCTAAAAGTGGAGGATAAAACCTAACTCTCTTAGCAAAGTCATTCGTAACAGCATTCATGTCTATAGGTATGAGAGAAACAACAACTTTGTAAAGAGTTTACATAAGGCGTCTTCAACTAAATGACCAAAAGCAAAATGAAACATATCACTCTTCCAAAGAGAATTGATGACAATTTCCGAGTCTCCTCCATAATAGAACCTCTGAGACCAACTTCATGGACAAAAAGGATAGCTTGCCGTGCTGAAATATTTCAAGAACTGTAAGGGGGTCGGGGGATTTTTTCAGACAAGGCTGTCATAACTTCCCCTTTATTCTTTCTTATCACAACACCTATACCAGCTTCTCCTAAATTATGGAACATAGCCCCATCAAAATTTGTCTTGAACCCATCTTGATCCGGAGGCTTCCAATAACCACTGCAGGCCGTGGTTTCCTCATTGGGTTACCTTTAGTTTTTCTATACAGGGATAAGAACCTTTTTGCTTCAATAACAACCCGATTCAATGGAATAACATTGTCATGCACCTGAATTTTATTTCTTCGAGGCCGTGTCAAAGTAGATATGTATACACACACTAACTCTCTCACGCATGACTTTTCAATTTTTTTAATTTTTGAACCGTAATTATGTATGTGGACAAAGCATTTTCTAATCATGGTTTTAAAAATCAAACCATACTATCCGGTTTAACCAGGAACCAAACACCAATCTAGTTTAGTTATTGTTAAAACTCAAAAAAATCAAAAATAGGATAAAAAGAGAAATTAACCAGAACCAGATAATCCATCAAATTCAACATAAATCAGATAACTCATTTGTGGGATAGTGATGAACTCAATCCAGACCAAAGTCTGCTATAGTTTTCTAGTTACTAATCAATGATGTATTTACTTGTACTTCCTTCATTTGCAACCACTTCTTCTTTCCTTCTTTTTTTTCTTTTTTATTTTTTATTTTTTTTTTATATAATTTTCTTCTACCAATTGCTAATCACTAGCAACACAGGCTCTATCCATTAGCATGGGCAGACACTACATTGATAAACAGACAGACAAATAATCCAAAGCGAACTCGGAAATATTTAGTTATCATTAATACGCAGTGATCAGACTAAGCACAGAGAGATGCAATATCCTCTTTCCCGCCTTTTGTTGGGAGTTGTAGTCACATAATTTTTTATGTTTTTTTTTTTTTTAAATAATAAAAAATGTACTTTCTCTCCATATAAATTAAAAATCCATATAAAGTTAGTAACAAATTAATTTCGGTTATCAATTTAAGTATAAAAATATTTAAACATGAAATTTGAATATGTAAAAATTTTATTGAGAAACCAATGAAAAAGTTCATATGTGCCTTGATTTTTTTTTAAGAGTATATATATAGCATCCAATTTTTGTTATTCTATTTTGATAAGTATTCAAAATTTAGATTTATAATAAAACCGTAGATGTGTGAAACAATATTAAGCTTACATAATAATAATAATAATAATAATAATAAATAACAACTTAGAGTGCACGGGGAGTTATATAATTTTCATATATTAAGCTTTAACTAAATAGTAAAAAAAAATGTCAATGAATCAATAATTCAATACATATGTAATAACCCATTTTATTCGAAGATAAAGTATATGAAATATTATCCAAAATCATGTATCGTTCAAATTGAGAATCCATATTAAGATCGAGCTTGGTCTACTACATAAAATGTTTTATAGGGTTACTGATTTCTTTTTCTTTTCTTTATATGCTTATTACAACATAATTATGAGACTGGAACTTGGTACCTCCGTCCCCAAACTACTTGCAAGTAAGCCCAATGATTACAAGACTTCAACCGAGATATATAATTACATTATTTATGTATTTTCTTAGTTTTATTTTTTAAGCATTCATTTTGACTTTACGCTTTAGCTGTAGAGTATGTTGCTCTAGGATAACAATTGAGAAGGCACCGGTCAAAGGTGAATAATAGCCTACAAACTCAGCCAAAAAAAAAAAAAAGAGAATGATAGCCTGTAAAATCAATCGCAGGATGCAAAATGTAGACCAAATATGGAATTTTTGTCAACTCACAATGAAAAAGTAGAAAAGATTTTTTGTTTTAAATAAATAAAAAATAATAATAATAATTTTTTGTAAGCTGGGAGAGGATTTAAGTTAAACACTAAATACCTCTCTTAAAAACACCAAGAAATGCCAATCTATTGAGCTACAACAATTTTGATGGATGAAAAGTAAAACATTGTTATTTATACATATATACTACATTATAATGGTAGTCACAATCATAATAATAGAATCTAGACAAGAACACAATTTTAAAAATTGGATAACTCCAAACGAGGAAAAAAGAAATCAGACATGATATTGTATAAACAAGTTAAAATATCATCCATAACAAAGTAACCAACTCCACATCAACCATTCCTATGTAAATGTATAATCAGGATAATGTAGTGTAATTACCACATTTGATTCCATTTAAAGCTTATGAATGCACATAAAAAATACTTTTCATCAACTATTTAGGATCAAAGGCTCTAGATTGCATCAGATAAAACCTTTATAAAGATATGGCCAAGAAACTAATGCCAGTACAAGAAAACCATTACACAAAGGTCATTGTACAATGATTGAACTATGGTATACTCAAGCTATATATACTGTCATTTTTCCTCGTGCAGGGAGGCCGGTTCACAGTACCCGAATACAAGCCTTTAATTCATCTTATGAATTCCAAGTGTCCATTCCCAAGCCGTTAGATTAGGCTAATGCTGCAAATAATGAAAGAGATAATTATTAGAATTTCTGCTGCCTCCAGTGATATAACATCATTTACTTGAATACAGATTCTGACGGTTGACAATTCCAATACCTGTAAACCATTAGCAACAAATAACCTGGAAAATGTCCCCTAGGTAAGACTTCACAATTGATGGTTTGCTTATAACCTTCTACAGCACACTACTTGTACTAGTAAACCCAATAGATGAACATTAACTTTCAGCAGTTTATCCAAGGTGTTACTGCTAAACATAGAAACATTAATAGAACTATTTATGCATTTCCTTCCCACCCAAGATTAGAACCATATTTCATCCTAAAAGGTGAGAACCAAATATAAATTACACTAGTGAAAGAGATTACAAGACTATAAGCTTTTCCCAGAAAATGAACTTATCAAAAAAAAGCCTTTCCCAGAAAATGTAGTGAGAAGAGTAAAACCCAAAAGCAATGGACAGTTGATATGATTGTTTGGATAAGTTATTTTCTTTAAGTTACACTGATCAGGGAGACAGTTGACTCATCTAGCAAGTATCCATAAAGTAAACTGGATAATCTATCAAATCCAGCATAGACCAAAAAGCTTATTTGTTGGCTACTTAGATGAGCTCAATCTGGACCAAAGTCTGCTAGTTTTCCTGTTTGCAAAACAACTAATCACTGATGTGTTTACTTGTACTACCTTCATTTGCAACCACCTTTTTTTCCCCAATCTAATCTTGCACTTTAGTGGTGAAACATAAGGTTCTTGCACCTTCATAACTAGCAGTAACTCAGCCATGCTAAAATTGAACTTATCCAACATGGGAGGCACAGGCCTGATCCATTAGAATGGGCAGACACTACATTGTCAGACAGACAGAATCCAAAGCAAACCTGGAAACTAAGTCCAGCATAGATGAGGAGAATCCATATACTTAAAAAACTAGCCTTCAGAAAAATTAACAGCAAGCATAAAGCCAGGGCACCTTATACCAGCTCAAAGATAATGTGTAGCCAAAAAATAAAAAAGCTTGAGGCTGCTATATAAAAGCTATAGTTTTTGAATGCACAGAAAATAAACCCACCACCTGTTCCTTCACTCCAACCAAATGAAGCACAGATAAATACATCAGATTCGATCAATTTCCCAAACCAAACAAAATAATTACACACATAAAAGCAGAAAACATTTAGTTGACATCCAATTGCTTCGAAACATGCAGAAGTCACATAAGTACCAATTCACAATGTCAAAGCAAAAATTACAACCATGTTTAAGATAGCAGAAATCAAAAATTACGATGAACCAAAAGCAAATAAAAAGGATGACCTGTTTATTCTCTCCCACTGTCTTCATCTGGGCCTGCTGCTTCTTTGATATCAACACTGAAGCTATACTCCTGGTCACAGCCCAAATATGAATCACACATGAAATAGAGGGTGTATGGCTTCTTTCCAGCATCTGCAGGAGCAGCAAATTCAAGCTTAACCTTTGCCTTCCTTTGCAGGGAAACTCTCTTGATGGCAAGCAACTGGTTACTTTTGGTATCACCAACAACTAGCCACCACCCTTCTTCTTTGGCCTTCGGATACCTGGGAGCATCAACAGGTCCCACCTCTGTCCTTCCCTCTAGATCTCGCTCAAGAGTGACTTGCAGAGTGATATCCTCCCCAGCCCTCACGTTGTCATTCTCAAGCACTTCATATGTCATATCAATGTTGGGAAAACGGTTGCAAAATCGTGCAATATCAAGCAACTGCTCATCTGACATCTGCAGCAGCTCACGCCTCTCATCATCCTCCATCTCCACCAAATCAAAAACGGTCTCGATATTCTTTCCAGGGTTTTCTTGGCATTTCTTGGCCAACTCCTTTGTGAAGTGGGGAAGCTGTAAAAGCATGGAATCACGTTCCCACATGCCCTGTGTCACCATTTGGCTGACTTCCATTGCAAGAAGAGCAAGGCTCAGCCAGCCATTGCTTGAAATAACATCAACCATTGCCTGAAGCAATCTACTTGCAGAAAGAAGCACCTCTCGCTGGTCTGATGCTAGGTTCCCACCAACAGTTTGCCTTGAAAAGTGGGCCTGAAGAAGTGCATTAGCTTTCACATGTGGATCTGTACATTTGGGATTTTCAAATGAAAACCTCTGGTGATTAATCAACCTCCGAACCACCTCTTCCTCCCCAGGTCGTATAGGAAGAAGTGCATACTCTGTAGCCGAAGCCAGGATCTCCAAAAGGCCCTTCATCTTTGTTTTGGAAGTCAAAGAAGAACTGAAACGCTCTATAGTAGTGTAACTGATGTAATAATATGATGCTATCATGCCCAGATTCAAAGGAGAAAGGTCCATGTCATCCTCAATAGCAACACACTTACTCGATTCTAAATCACTCAATGTGTTCTCTACAAGCTCTGACAGATGATCAGAGAGATGCCTGTGACTAACTCCCTGAAGATTGTAATAGTTGGGATTTTGTGTGAGCCTCCTGTACATAAATGTCCATGTAAGATAATCCACAGCATCTTGCTTGTTCTCAATAATTCCAGCAACAATTTCTGCATTCAGATTATCGTGTAGAAAGTGGTGCAAATGGCTCTCAACTGGGAACGCTTCATACAAGAACTTCTTGTAGTACTCTTTACGAGGTGCATGGCAAAGGATGACACATTTCCCAGAATTATCTAACAAAGGTCGACTGGCATGACCCATCATTTGCAACAGATCAGTAACAGGGTAATCAGTGTGAGCATTTTCCCGACCATCATAGTATTGCGTTCCCATCACCACCACCAAATGGGCCGACAATGAAACTCCCCAACACATTGAACTGTTCATGACACAAACCTGAATCCACCCAGCCTCAAACAGCTGTGACACAACTTCTTGATCCAACTTAGTTAAGCCCTCATGCAAGTAGCCCACTCCATGACGTAAAGTGGCTTTCAACATTTCATCATTAATTTTGTCAATGAAAGGCTTGAGTTCTTCAGGAGTCTGCAATAAAAATGACTTACTGCCATCACCAGCCACATATGTCATCAGATCCACAGCAGTGAGTCGGACATGCTTCCTTGTTGGAACAAAAACAAGAGCAGGCTTCCCATTTTTGGCATGTTGAACAATCGCAGTGTATGTTGGTTTCGTCATTGCTTGCATCCTGGCTTCAAAATTAGCTATATCCACCCCTTGAATGTGTATTTCCAATGGGACTGGTCGGACACCAGGAGGAAAGTTGAAAAGGCCATGAGCAGTAGCACCAATCCACTCCCCAAGATCCTTTGCATTTGCAAGAGAAGTTGACAGAGCCACAATTCGTATCTTGTTCTCAACTTGGCTTGCAATATATCTCATCCGGGAAACACCCACCTCCAAGATGGGACCACCTTGACCCCCAATCAAGTGGAGTTCATCAACGATGAAAAGGCTAACCTGTTGAACATGTTTTCTCTGTTTCCAGCGGCGCGACAAAGCATCCCATTTCTCAGGAGTACTGATTATTATCTGACCCTTCTCAAGAAGTTTCAAATCTGTAGCTGTCTCCCCCGTTAATTCAACCACCCGCATTTTAAGACCACCCTTACCAAACTTCCTCTCCCAATCACGATACCGTTCCTTGGCCAGTGCTTCAAGAGGTGCAATATACACAACACGCATAACACTCTCAGGTCCTTTTTGATAGTTCCTTAGGATAGCAAACTCTGCACATATGGTCTTCCCACTTCCTGTTGGTGCAGCAACCAAGACATTGTCATCGGTATTATACAAAACAGTGAATACCTGTGTCTGAACAGGATTGAAATGCTTAAAATCCTTATAAAGAGCTTCATATGCTGGATTCCTTAAGGCTGTCACAGGCAGCGGTTGCAAGTCCAATAGCTCTGTCGGTGGAGGATACTTTTCTGGCAAGATGAGGTGCCTGAAAGAAACAGGTAAAACAGTTTGTGACCCAAGCCATCTATCTGACACAACACGGATGAAGTACTGAGGTGGCAATGGTTCATAAATTGGCACTGTGAAATTCAAAGTGTGATCTTCATCAATATACTGCTTCTTCAGCATAAAATATTCATGATGAAGAATATATTCACCATCATTATCCTCTACAATCACCCAAAATGGCTCCACATATCCATGAACTTTGTCCTCCCACTGAAAGTCTGGTGTTATTGTGAGCTCGACCCTCAAAACAGTGCGAGTAATTGGCTGAACATGCGCTGCAAGGTTAAGCTTAGGGAATTGGTGGATGAACTTGTGAAGAGTTCTTCCCATCTTTGGGATGCGAATAAGCTCCCCTATCTCCTGTGATGAAAGGTCATAATACCTATCCCAGGCCAAATCCTTCTTCTCCAACTTCATCAAAATATCATTTGGGATTCCATGGAATTGGCGAAGAGGTGTTTGGACACTCCACATCCTCCTGTTAACCATTTTGCATAAGTTTAAAGCCTTCTCAGCCAATTGAGCCCAACCCCGTTTCAAGACAATCTCAAAAAGAGCTCGCATAAGACGTCCCGCACTCTGAACAAGAAGATGGAAACAAATAAGCAAACACAGACAAAGAAGCTCAACCAAAGAACAAACAGAAGTCAAAAGAAACAAAGGAAACACTAGAGCTAACTATAAACAAAAGGGAAAAGAAGAAAAATAAGTAAACAAGATATAAACAAACCTGAGTTATGAACACCATGTCAGATGTTAATGAAAGGCCTTCAAGCTTCAACTGTGAAATATAAGCTTGCAGCAAAACATTAATCTTGGCACTAGGCTCTTCCAAGCTTTCCTTGATAGGAATAGGAACACGATCTAAAAGCTTTGCAAGTTCCATCTTCTCATCTTGTCTCACTGTAACATATTTGAATTCTTCACTGAGTGAGAACAACCGACAAAGCTCAATATCCCCCATAGTGGGCTTCAAATGCTCGTTATACGTGGATATCGTCCCATGAGTAATATAGTAGTAGCTAGCAATCCGACCCAAGTCCGTTACCTGGAAATATCCACTTTTTCTATCATACTTCACCAAATTATTTTTGTCCAATATGGTTGCAGCAGAATGGATCTGTACCCAAAAAAAAAAAAAAAATGAGACAACTGTGATGGATACAATCACAAGCAGTATATGAAGAGGTAAACTGAATAGTTACAAAAGTGAGTACAGCAAAGCACTAATATGAACTATAAACAAAATTTCAATAAGAGCTAAAATGGGCAAGAATGCCATCATAACAGAACAACCAGATCTAAAATATATTGTGGCCATAGCAGGATGCCTCGCATACCCACAGAAAAGATGTGGAACAAAACATATCAACTTACACAACATATACTTTAACCTTATCCCAGTTAAATCATTAAACATAAATATTTGTATAACAGTAATTTAGTCTCAGATTTGTGCACACTTGTTATACCAAGCATAAAAGAAAGAAAGTTTACCAGTAACACACAACTGGGACATGAATTAATCAAAATGCAAGCCAATGCTAAAAGGAAATATTCTTCATCCACACCCAGCTCAACAGCATACATTGCACTATGTGTTTGCAGGCATTACAATTTATATATAACTAAGTACCTACTGTTCTTTAACTTCAACCGACTTAGATAATAAAAAATTAAAGGGTGGATATTTTCTAACATTTAGTGAAATATCACGGCATCCATGTAACCAACAACACTGCATTTTTTTTTCTCTGGGTATTGGGAACCCCACAACCACTCCACACACCCCCCCCCCCCACCCCTCTCCTTCCCTTTTCTGTGGGGTGGTGGGGTGTTTAAACTTTGAAGGTCACAGCCAAAGAAAATAAAGGTGCCAGAGACAGCAGCAGAAATCAGATCAAATGAGAAAGACAACAAAAGATGCAATGAAATTGCAAAACAAGAGAAAATGATGCTTACCAAATCAGCCCTCCTCTCTTCCAAAAACTTATCTCTATCAATAATATCATGCGGTAAACCATATAGTGTAGGGTTCCGCACCATACGGACAAACAAATACGTGTACCCAATCCAATTACAGGCTTCTCTAGCATTTTGAACAGTTCCAAGAACAATTTCTGCATTCAATTGATCAGCCAATTTTGACACAAACTGACTTTCAATGGGGAGCTGTTGATTCATTAGAGAAAGATAATATTGAAGTTCACTATGACCAGTAATGATTATGCCCTCCCCATAAGAATCATACTGGGGCCTTCCTGCACGACCCAGCATCTGCATAACATCCAGAGGACTAAGTTCAGTCCATGCTCCCTTTTCTGGATTATAAATCTGGGTCCCTTTAATAATCACTGAGTGAGCAGGCAAATTCACACCCCAAGCAAGTGTCGCAGTAGAAACCAAAACTTGCACATGCCCATCAGAAAATAACTCCTCAACAAGCTGGCGGTCAGCCCTTGCCAACCCAGCATGATGAATTGCAAAACCATATGGCAATAGATCTTTAAGTTCATTGCTCTTGACCAGATCTGTTTGAGAGTGGAGAATCTCACGACTTGCACTGTCCTCTTTCAAAAATCTACCTAGAGTATCATTAGCAAGAGCAGTATCTCGTATGGCGCGGGCTGTTTTGGCTGTTTCCTTCCTTGAGTGGACAAAAATTAGTATTTGATGCTTCCCTGCCACTGCCATTACCTTTTCATAACAGACATCATTCATCAACTGGAACCTCTGCAGTGGCTTCTTCACGGTGATTCCAATATACTGCTGAGAAAGAGGGACGGGTCTGTAACTATTGTCAAAGTGGAACAATCCTCCTTTCTTTGTATCAACCCGTAAGAACAACGCCACATCTTCATAATTAGGTAGTGTAGCAGATAGCCCAACCAACCGAATATGCTCATTTGTAGTTTCAATCTGTCTAACAGTTCTAGCAACAACACTTTCAAGCACAGGTCCTCTATTATCATGAAGAAGATGAATCTCATCAATGATAAGAAGTTTCACAAGTTGAGTATAAGTTCGATCACCTGACTTCCTGGTAATGATATCCCACTTCTCAGGAGTTGTGACAATAATTTGAGTTTCTTCAATTTGTTGGCGAGTCAATGACTGGTCTCCACTTAGCTCCCTGACTTTAACATCATAATACTGCAAACGATTAGATAAATTGCCAACAACTTCAGCGACCAGAGCTTTCATAGGTGCAACATATACAATCTTATAATCACTATGGTTAAATGAACCATCTGAATTCCTGTTCAATGCTATCTGCTGAAGTATGGTGAGCACTGCAACATTAGTTTTCCCTGCCCCAGTGGGAGCACATAAGAGGATATTGTCAGCTTTAAAAAGGGCAGTCTCATAGACTTTACTCTGTACCCTGTTCAACTCCTTCATTCCTTTGAAAGCTGGTTGTGCCCAGTCTGGCATGTCAGATATTTTTATAAGTTTCTCATTTGGATCAAATGGCTTTGGCTTCAATGCAGGCACATGAATTTCTTCATATCCCTTGCTAGAATGCCTATAAGATCCATCCGGAAGCTCAGTCTTTTTTGAAGCCACCAAACGACCACCTTGTTCAAAAGCAATACTGTCAAGATCAAGCAACTGGCGCTGGCCCCAAACACTGTCCGCATCTCTATCAACAATCCCTATCCTACCTTTGTCACCATCTCCACCGCTCTCATCCTTCAAACGACGAGCCTCTTCTCTAATACTCTTCTCCAAGTTCTTTTGCCTTTCTTTTGCAGTAGCCCTCGTGGCATGCAACTGATCCACAATTGCCACCAATTCCGGCCCCAAACCCATCATTTCCTCCTCAATCTTCTTCTTTTGTTCTTCATCTTCAGCCCTTGCCAAGCGGGTACACCACACAATCTTGAGCCGGTTCCTCAACAGAATCTTAATAAGGCTAAATTTATCGAACTGAAGAAGCAGCAACAGCTTCGACTCAACTTCCCTGTCATCACCTTCAGCTAGTATCTTAAGCACATCTTCTGCAAGAATTTGGCATTGTTGCGGATCAATCTGTTTTTGAAATGCTTCAGAAATCTTTCCTTGAAGCCAATAAGCACCAATGCTTAGAACATTAAGGTTCATTCCCCCATTTGCTTCCTGCATATCATCATCATCATCAATCCCACCCCCCATTTGCATAGCCCCAGAATTACTGGCTTCCACCACATCATCTTCCTCCTCTTCATCTTCTTGCACCATATCAAGATCACTCTCCTCATCCTCCTCCTCATTCTCTTCAAACTCAACCGCAACACCCACATCATCATCAAGAGCGTCATCACCATTAGCAGCAGCTGCAGCATTCCCAGCCACATCACCACCCCCATCTTGGTAATCAGTAATAAGCCTTCCAATCGATACCAACTGATCAAAAACAGCATTCGGTACAGAATTCAAAAGCTTCTCAATCTCCTTCTTCTTGTCAGGGTTCTTAAGCGTCTCATTCTTAAGTACAGCTAATATCTCATCAGCAGCGCCACTAACAATACTAAGTGGCTGCCCACCCAACTGTTGCTGAATTACGCTAAGCATAGCCTCATAGGCAGCCCTCGTTTCCTTCGTCTTGGGCTGGTAAACACCTTCCTCCGATGAATTCAATACACTCTCTTCTTGAAGGCGGCGACGCTTGCTCTGGCGACTAGGTGGAGGCTCAGCAAGCGGGTCACGCTCCTTCTTCTTCTTTGATTTCTTAAGCTTCTCATCCAATTCTGGGGGTTTCCCCCGGTATGCTCTGTCACCAAAGCTCCTAGGGTCAATCTTTCCCCATAGAGATTCGGGCTCTCCTGTGGGCTCATGAGTGTCGCGTGGGCGAGAGTCAGTAGTCAAGACCAGACTCGAGTTGGCTCGATACTCATACTGCTTATGCCTGGCGTGTGCTTCAGCACCACCGCCCAAATGTGCCATTCCCAAAACAAAATCTCACACCCCCTTAAAAAAAAAATCCAAAACAACAAGTGTATTAGCCCCTAGGCTTTTTGGGTCCAAACAAATCTCAACATAGTAACAGTAATGGAATACAACATCATTAGAGTAATGGGTCTAACAAATTAATCACTAAACCCTAATTAAAAATTGGGTTTTTATTAGAAGGTTCAAATTTTTACCGTTAAACCCTAAACCTTAGACTAAAACAAAAACAGTGATATTGAAATTAAGAAAGACCCAGAAGTTAAAAATCAGAGCAGAATGTGAAAAAGGGGTTGAATTCTAACAATAAGGCTCAAATAGAGAGAAACCCTAGATTGCAGGAACAGATTTGAAAAAAAAAAAAAAAACCCTAATTTGATAGATAAACATAAACCCAAATCAAGTATTATGTAAAGAAAACACAGAGAGAGAGAGAGAGAGAGAGCACTTACAATGCACAGCTTGTTCTTCCTCTTTGTTACGATGAGAAGTACCAGGCTGAGACTGTGTGTCTGTGAGAGACAGATACAGAGAAAACTATTAAAATGTGAATGAAGTTGGTTTTGTGGCTGAGTGATGAGTCTAGAAATGTTAACATGGTCAATAGGCGGTTTTCGTTATTCTTAGCTAAACCGACCTTTTACCTAGGTTCGGCCTTATGGGCTTTACTGGGGTTTAGGACTATGGGGCCATAAGGCCCAAAAATCTCAGATTACAAACTCAGATTCATGATCATACATTCACAAAAACTCAACCAAAAAAAAAAAAAAAAACACTATATTAGACCCATTTTGATACAAAATTTAAATCAGAAAATACCCACATATTCACCAATGATCATACCCAAATCCCCACATTTGAAAAACCCAAATTCCTAAATTCACCAAAACCCAAATCCAAACAAAAACCCAAACCAAAACAAAAGCAAAAATACAAATTTTTTTCTTACATTGCCAACAGGGACTGTCCAATAAATTTAGAAGCCTAAGGCGATATATTTAAATGAGGCCTTTTTTTATGATGGGGCATTTTTGTTATCACTTAAATAATATTTAATTAGTGTTTAATCTCATAATTATTTTTATAACAAAAATTCATTATTTTTATTTTGTAATATGCTTTTTTTTTAATACTAAAATTATAACAAATTTTACTAAAAAACCTTACAAATGATGTAGTAATAAATGTAATTAGTGACACTTAAAGAAGATAATAAATAAGTATTTGAATTAATGATGTTAGGAATATTATAAATTTTACAACATGAAGCTTACAAAGATGTATCAACAATCACAAAAAAAAAAAAAAAAAATGCATTTTATAGGTTGTTGACGTTCACAATCATATTAAATCATTAATTGTCACATTAGTTTGTAAAGGTTTTCAAGTAAAATTAATAATATTTCTAATATTTTTCTATCTGAATTATTTCTTGCGATTAATACAAATATATTTGTAAGATTCATATATTTAAAGTTGTATTATCTCTAGCATTACTCAGTTCTTTACATGGTTTTAAAAACCGAACCGGACCGGCCGGCCCAAACTAGGGGCGTGCATGGGTCGGGTTGGATATGGTTGAAGGGATTTTTTGACCTAACTCACCATGGTGGGTCAAAAAAAATTTCAACCCAACCCAACTCACATGGGTTGGGTTGGGTTGGGTTGGGTTGGGTTGAACCCATGGGTTTGACAAATTTTTTTCATTATTATTATTAAATTGTGTAGAAAAAAAATATAAATATTAATATATTAAAAAAACTCAAAGATTAGTATCAATGTAACTCCTTAATGGCAAACAACATTAATGACTAAACAACAATAGTAATTTACTAGTGTTTGTGTGAACTAATTGGCTTTTATATCGGATAGGAAGAGCTGGTTATTTTATTAATTATATAATATATATATATATATATATATATTTAATAATTTTTGTTAAAAACTAGCTGTAGAGCAACACTTCTCGATTCCTCCTACTAATATAATATATATATATATATATATATATAAGTGCCCTACAGCTGGTTTTTTTTAAAAATATATTAAAAATATAAAATATTATAAATATATATTAAATATGGGTGGATTGGGTCAGGTTTGGCAGGTTTGTAATTTTATGACCCAAACCCAACCTGACCCGCCATAAAAATAAAATAAATAAATAAATAAAATTTGTGACCCAACCCAACCCACCAAGCCCTAAAAACCGACCCAACCCATTGGGTCGGGTCGGGTTTGGTGGGTCGGTAGATTTTCTACACACCCTTAGTCCAAACGGTTGAATCGAGACCCGAAGGCCAATCTGGTCCCAAAAAAAGGCCTAAAACCATGGTAAAACCGGTCAAAAACAGGGAACCGAAGGCAAATCTGATTTTGCCTCCAATTCAGTTTTTAAAATCATGGTTCTTTAATACTTCTTAAAAGTAGAGGAAAAATGTAAAACTATTTTTTTCCTAATATCTCCAAAAAAATATTTTAAAAATATATATATAGATCAATTTTTGCCCCAGAATTTGGGGCCTTTCTCTAGTAGGGGGCCCTAGGCAATGGCCTAAGTGGCCTAGGCCTAGGGCTGGCCCTGATTGCCAAGGAACACCAAAACTAGTGTGGGTAGCTCTCAATCGGAGCCTTCAACGAGGAACAACAACAACAACAGTGGTGAGGAGAAGCTCAAAAATCCTTAACCAACTGTCTTCATGGCACTGATTCAAGAGAGAGAGAGTGCAAGATCTTAATGGAGGAAGTAAGAAACAATGATAGGAGTTCCAGATGATTTTTTTGACTTCTTGGAAATCTTTGAGATAGGTGCTTGATCTTGTAACTAAACCCCTTGAAAGTTGAAACTTGAAAGGTGAAGTATCTAAAGCGGATATTTAAGCTAAGCAAAGGAGTTAATGGGTTGGTGATTGATGGAATTTGAGATGAAAGTATATAGTTGTGCTCTCTCTCTCTCTCTCTCATATATATATATATATATATATAGAGGGGCGGAGCAACATGTATGGCCCCCCGAAAATTTTAAAAATATTTTAATACTATATATAAATATTTAACATTTTTAATTATTAGTCTATAAAAATAAGGCTCGGTCCTCTCAAATATTTGATCTAGCCTAGTGATGCTCATAAAAAAATTGTCCAATTGATCTAGTAGTTATAGAGAATGTTTTTTTTTTCACAATAATTTTTTATTGTAAAATGTATTCTTGTGTCTATCAAAGTTTTGAATCATTTATGTCTTTGAATATTTCATTAGTTCAACTGAATTTTTTTTTTACTCACTTTAGTAGATAATTTGGTAACTTATATTAAAAATGAAAACTTTAAGAATTCACTATGAAAGATACTAAGTTATATGTGTGTAGAGATATATGTGTTTATGTATGTTTATGAAAGTCTATATAAGCTAATAAATTAGTATCATAAGTTGGCCTCCCAACCAAAAATTTCTAGCTACGCCCCTGTGTGTGTGTATATATATATACACACATACACTAGCTTGTAACACCCATGCATATACATAAATATACTTAAAAAAATATACATTAAGATGCATAGTATAATTCTTACATATATAATTTCAATATTATTAATAGTCTTTTTTTTTTTATAAGCATTCTTTTTTTTTTCTTTTTTTAACTCTTTAAAAAGTATTGTAAGAACATTATTAAGTAGAAAATGTAAATTGTCAATTTTTTTTTTAAATTTTTTTATGTTCATTAATTTTAGACTCTTTGGTTTTTTTACGCAATAACTTTCTTAGATTGATATTTATGACGTGGTCTCACATTTAACTCAAAAATTAAGAAATAAAACTCTCTCTAAAAATAAATAATTTAAGAAACATGGTGCAAAATAAATAACAAGATAAATATTTAGCCAAAAAAAAGGGGTATGTTTTAGTTTATTAGCTTTGAAATGGTAGTGCTCTTCTCTCCAAGAATGCAGTAGGATTATTTATCCGCTTGTTTTTTTTAGACAATATATATATATATATATATAAATATATATATATATATTCATTGTCTAAAAGTAAAGTCGTACTTAAAAATAGAATATTAAAAAAGTTTAGCTAAGAAATAAGCTTGCCTTTTTCAAAAAGGTTATTATTATTAATAAGTGCACCAAAGACACACACTAAGTAGTAATAAAAATTCTTCTAACAAAAATAGAGAATACTAAATATTAAAAAAAAAGTTAACAGAAGCTCTATACGTTTTAAAAGAAAAAGTTAACAGTTGAAAATTTAAACCCTAAATGTTTCTATTGTAAATATTAGGAAGTGTCAACTTTTTTTTTTTTTTTTGGAGAAATATCTGGAAGTGTTAGTTGAGCTATAATGCCAAACGGATTTCTATATGTATTGTCAAAATCCATCAAGTTTGATGAAAATATCATCCTGTCTTTAAAAGGAAAAAAAAAAGAAAAAAAAAAGGTATGTAAAAGGCGAGTGAAATTTTATAGAGCATGTAGATACGTAGATATTACCCTCTTATTAAATGAGTTTTGCATTCGGCATTCATTGAACATACAAATTATAGATATTCTGTATATATGGACCTAGTTTTATTGAAACGCTCTTATACAAGAAATCAAATTGTTCTAGGAATCGCACAACACATGAAACCTGGATAATAACATTGTTTGTATTTTTGGAAAATACGTGTGGGTGAAAATCTGAAAATGTGTGTAATATTGTTTAAACACTGAAAATTATTGCTCAAAACACCCTACCAAACAGCCCCAAACTTTTATTAATTCAAAATCTTCTTGAACCACTTGGCTGAATTTTTAGGATATCTTTTCAGCCCATCCTTGTAATCTACATAGACTAACCCAAAGCGAATAGTGTAACCATCGGCCCATTCAAAGTTGTCCAATAGTGACCAAGCAAAGTATCCCTTCACATTGACTCCATTCCTACCAAAATCCAAAGTCAAAACACTCAAATCTGTCATTTATGTTGAACAGAAATAATAAAATGGTTTGGAAGGATTAATTATGTTAAAAGACTCACGTTATAGCACTTCCTACAAAAGAAAGATGACTACTGTGGTAGTCAATTCTGCTGTTGTCCTCAAGTGATATAGAACCATTATTAAACTCATTGATTCCTGAAAAACCAAAACAAAAGAGAAGAGATTACATATAGTGATTGAATGTATCACTATGGATGACATGTAGAGTAGATGAACTCATGTAGTTAAACATACCATTCTCAGTGATATAGATGATTGGGTTGTTGTATTTATTCTTTGTGTATAGTAATAGATCTTGAATTCCTTGTGGATAAATATTAATCCAGTCAGAAGCACCCTGCAGAGTCAATTACAATGCAAATCATTATACTCTAATTCAATAGATTGACACTAATGAATTTCTTTCTTTGTGCAGGTGCAGAATCGATAATGCATTCGTTCTTCGTTCTTCTTCTTCTTCCTTTTTTTTTTTTTTTAAATGATGATATCATGTGTGACAATATTGGAAATTTCTGGACAATTTATTTGAGCCAACAGTTGTGGTCATTGATCAAAAGGGAAAGTGTGATCATGATTGAAATTGACTTTAGAAGAAGAATGATATTTTTTTGAGGTGAAGGAAGAAGACTGATAGGTCTTTTGATATCAACATTGAAGGGAGAGAGAGTCCATGCCTGCTTGTAGGATATAGTATTCTAGATGTAAATGTAGATATATACATCAAGGAAAACAAAAATGCACAAGAAAAAAACAACTTACAATATGACATAGCCCTATGTTAGGGGGAAAGTTATTTTATTTTTATGATGGTAGGTAGGAGGAAAGTATTAGTAAAAGTATTAGTTACTATTTAAGGGGCTTCTCTTATTTGGAATCCTCATTTTTTCGATTCAAAAATGCCCCTACACTTCTATGTTTAAGTAGAAACAAAAATAAGGGACAACCCAGTAAAAAAAAACCCTAATTTCCATTAAAACATTACTTAAAAAATATAAATTAGATTCTCAAAATTAAAATTATATATATAAAATAAAAACACAAGTTTTTTTTTTTGCTACAAAATAAACATGTAATATTTGATCATTTTTTTAATCTAGTCTCATGACACTCCTAGTTGTATTAGTAGTTCTAATTTCTAAATGCGTAATATTAATGAGAAAACGTGTAAACTTCAAATTGGAATGAATAAAAAATTATGACACTAAAAAAAAAAAAAAAATCCCAATGAGGTGAAAAAAAAAAAAAAAAAAAAACAAAAAACACTTGTGTATAAGAAAGGAGCTGTAAAAGAATTCATACCTTTGGACCAATGGGAATCCCATTTCGCTCATCTATCAAAAACATATTATATTTCAACTTAATTAACATAGTATAATTTTTTGTCCCAAAAAACTAGAAAAAGAGAGTAAACTAATTCAAATACAACGAACTTCATTAGTAAAACGAACCTGTGTTGTTAATGCAAGAGTCTTTGAAGTAGCTAGGTGGCTGGTTTTCGCAAGGAACATCTTTAGCATAATTGGTACTATAATAGTTTATACCAATGAAATCAAAAGACCCTTTAACCATAGAAGATTGCTCTCTAGAAAATTGTGGCAATCTTTCATGGACATGGGCAACCATTTCAGCTGGGTAATGACCAGAATTTAGTGGTTCCATAAACCTAGAAAAGTTATAAAAGATCTACAATTAGCTGCGTTCTCAAAATTTTGAACAATAATATTTATTTATTTTCTGGTTTGCGTTCATATGTAGTTTCTTAAACACCAAAGACTAATTAAACATAACCCTCTTTCTGAAAAAAATAAATTAAAAAAAAAAACCCATTAATTAGAAGGGTAAAAATTGTCAATGTGCATTTGGATTTTTTTTTTTTTTTAGTTTATTATTAGATAATTTGAATTTCAAGTTTGTATTTCAAAATTGTTGTTTGGTTGTATATCCTATTTTGTACCTACAAATAAAAAATTAAAAATACAATTCCTCTCAATCTAAAGTCAGTTGAGAGATGACATCAAATTATTTTCCTGTTCTGATTTTTATTAGCTTAGTGCGTATGTATAATTATTAAAGCCTCATTTCTTTTGAAAACATAAAAATAAATTTACTAATTTTCAGGGGAAAAAATTATTCCAAAACACAAATTTTAAATATTCTCAGAAAACTACTTACCAATCATACGCAAAAGCAAGGGCTCGAGATGCTGCATCAATATCTGCATTTGACTGGGAATATGGCAATACCCATGGTGAATTTAGTGTAATCCCAATTTGACCCTTCTGAGATTTCTACATAAATCATCATTTGTAGTTTAGATCAGTCCATTAGACTAACTGATTGAAAATCATACTGATTTTAATCTGAGTGTCATTTTTAGTACATTATTCATCAAATAAAAAGATGAGCGCATTAGTACTATCCAAAAAAATCATGATACTACCATGAAAAATCAATGATTATTTGGTATAATCACGCTTAAATTCTAGTTGATTTTGCTAGTGAAATACAATAATCATGCACTCTAACCTGGTACTTGTGTCGATAAACTTCAACTGCAGCCGCATGAGCAAGAAGTTGGTGGTGAGCAACTAAGTAGGGTTCAGTAGCTGAATCACCATTATTACAATTTGAGAACAAACTCTTTGAACATCTACCTGGCGCAAATGCACCATTTCCATATCCCAGGGCAGCAAAGGTTAGAGGTTCATTTAGGGTGATCCAATGCTTCACCCTATCTCCAAACTCTTTATAGCAAAGCTCAGCATAGTCCCTAAAGTCATTCCTGTTTATATAACTGATTGAGATCGATATACATGTTAATTAAACTATATTTGGAAAAATGATCTTATTC
Source organism: Quercus lobata (assembly GCF_001633185.2). Lineage (NCBI taxonomy): Eukaryota > Viridiplantae > Streptophyta > Magnoliopsida > Fagales > Fagaceae > Quercus > Quercus lobata. Next base: position 3,223,562 of record NC_044907.1, on the reverse strand, counting down.
ATATTTTCAAAACTTGTTAAGATGATAATTCGTTATTGATTTTCAAATTTGCTCACTTGATTGTCTATTATTCGACAACTTACTGACTCAATAGTTGCGAAATTAGTTGGAAGTATGTAATTATAATCATTGCTTACTCAATTTTGGGACTTAAAAAACCACCATAGGTGTCTTCAAGGGCTTGTGGAAGGTCCCAGTGGAATAGAGTCACAAATGGCTTCAGTCCATGGGATAGGAGCTCATTGATGAGATTATTGTAATATTTAATGCCCTCTTGGTTCACTCCCCCACTTATATTTCCACCTGATTAATATAGAATTCAATAAAAATTTAATTAATTTATGTACTCCAATTGTGAATCAGGTTGAGCATCTCAAAATTTATGATTTAATTGATTATAGTTTAATTGAACATAGAAAATAGAATATTAAACAAAGCATAAATTCAAATCTAAGGATTAAATATAGGGTCATGCTAACGATTGCCTTTAGAGCACTTGTTAACAATCCATTTTAGGAAAATTTTAACATCACTTTTATGGAAAATGAAAAAAGCTGTCAAAATATTAATTGTTTTTTTTTCTTTTCCCATAAAAACTTTCTTTAACTGGATTCTTAACCAATATCTTAAGGGCACTCGTTAGCATTTCCCTTAAATATAAAACTTCTTGAATAATTATTAACCAAAAAAACAAGTTGTGTTTTAGTAATTTTACGCGGTAATAATCTGGACCATGAGATCGAAAATCTGTATGCATCAAAACCAATGTATTTCATTATTGCCACGTCTTCCTGCCAAGTTATTCAATTCATACCAATTAGTCCGAATAATACACCTGGTCATATGAAATGTAAAAGAAAATCCAAATTATAACAAACAAGCTTTAATTCGAAAATATTTGGAACAGATATAGATCTCAACAAACTAATCAAGGAATTAATATATAAAAAAAAAAGTCTCACTAACAATTAATTAATTCATGATAAAGGCATGATCTTCTTTAAAAAATTTATAATAAAACATTGCATTATGTCAAGTTGTCAACAATATATACCTTGTAACGATAATAGGAATCATCAGCAGGGTTTCCATTTTTACCATCCTTTATCTTATCTGCAACACCAAAAGGTTAATCAAAATCAAGTTCTAAAGTAATATGTTTACGCAACTATGGATGGTTGGCTTCAAAAGCTTATTCTAGTGAAAGCATTTTAACATATTCCGGGTCTGTTTAGATACCACTTATTTTGCTGAAACTAAAAACTTATTACTGAAAATACTATAAATAAAGGTAAAAGTTAGTTAAAATAATACAGTGGGGCCATGAATAGTAGCAAAAATAATCTGAATAGTGAAATAATTTATAATTTTCATTGCTTCCCAAACGCACACTCCATATTAGTGCTTTCCATATTTTTAATTCTAACAAACACATTCCATGCACTTTATTAGAGTTGTTGAGACTTGAGAGTAGTCACCAATGTTAGAAGCATAAAATCTAACAACATTAAAGCTATTTACACTCGATGCCAAAAAAAAAGGATTTTTGAAACTATGCAATATTCTAAGAGAGATTGTATCTTTCATTTAAAAAAAATAAAATCAGCAACTGTATCTGTCTTATCACATGAATAATCTTATCACATGAATAATGAATTCATCATATATCTATGGTATGCTGAATTAGCGAAAACTCTGATACTAGATTAATGAACGAAAAGAGCAACGCACCACATAGAGAAGAATAATACAACTCTTTATTTCATACAAAGACAATGAGGTTTTATACACCACACATAAACACACGGCAACTTTGCCTCTTGCACTTTTCCAACACTATACTTTTTAAAAGACACACTGTTAGAGTATTTTAATATTATTTAATTAAAATGAATTTATATGAAAATATAAATATAAAAATGTGGGAGTTGATATGGAAGATAAGAAATTAGTAGAATGTTTAATCTCACATTAAAAATGAGAGAAACTCTATTATTCTTTTTTTTTTTTTTTGAGAAACAAAAATAGGGGCCTTTAATGGGCTAATATGTATTGATTTAAATATTGGGTTAAATATGTGCCCAAAGGAAGGAGAAGGGAGGAGGTCATCCATTAATTGTAAGTCAGTTAAATCAAGCTTCTAGTTTTATTCTTCCTTTATTTGTACATTTTTAATTTTATAAGCTTCTAGGTTCTAGCTTTTTTATTTTTTTTTATTTTATAAGCTTCTAGGTTCTAGCTTTTTTATTTTTTAATTTCTTGTATATGATAGCTTCTAAAAATTTATAGTATTTGCATTAGACTATTTAAACTAGTCTGATGCTACAAATATAGCTAAACATCCACAAAATACTCATGCATCAGACTCTTCAAACTATCCAAAAATAAAAATTTTAACAATGAATAGTGCCACGCTACTAGTAGTATGGCACTGTTCATTGCCAATGTTAAAAAAAAAATTTATTTTTTTCCTCTCCCTCTCTTTCCTCCGAACCCAAGGAATCCCTCCTCTCTCTCCTCCACCATCCATCACTCCTAAAACCCATCTCTTCTCTCTCCTCACAACCCCACCATCACCATCACCATCACCACCCGAGCATGAGAGCCTCAACCTCACTGGACCCACTTCTCCAAAACCCCCCAAAACCCTTCGGAAAATTAATAATGAATAGAATAATATTTTAAATAAAATTAAACGTAGAGTATTGAGTCCGATGTAGGAGTAAGAGAAAGAGAGTAGTGTTACGTGGGTAGCGATGAGTGAAGGTGTCCCATATACTAGCTCCTCTACCTCCTTCATTCGTTGCACCTTCATACTGTACAACAACAAAATACACCAAATCAACAGCCCCTAGTATTATGGACTTTTTGCATATAGATAAAATCCTTCTATATGTTAATTTTGATTAGAAATACATGTGTTTGTATATATTATATTATAATTTGATAGTTGGGAGGAGGATTAATGTTTCCAAAAATGTGTTAATTAAGTTACAAAATTTTTAGCAACAATACACATATTAATTCAAAATTTTAAACACAAACCTGGTAAGCAGATGATGCTGTGCCAAATATGAAACCCTTAGGAAAACTTCTACGATCAACAGAATTTGAGTCATAATTTTGAATTACACCTTCACCCCGAGCAAGTGAGCCAACCAGGACAATTAGAAATATGATGAAATGACCTCTAATCCCCATAATTGGTTAGTAGCTTTTGATACTCTAATATGTCCCCCACAAGTCTACATTTATATATATAGGAAAACATAACCATGGATTAATTTTTTTCCACAATAGTATTTTATATACTGATACAATTATATTAAATGTCTATTAATAACAATCATAATAATGAAGTTTTATATGTAAAATGTTTCATATATAAATATAATTCTAACTGTGTAGAAATACTTGTTATATTGTTTAAACACACACCATACCAAACGGTCTCTTATTATTTAAAACCTCGTTAAATAATACTAAGCCATTTATTTATTTTTAAGGAGACAGGTATATATATATATATATATATATATATTTACAATTGATAACACTATAAAAATATATATGACCGGCTTAAAAGAAGAGATAAAAAAAGAAAAGAAAAAAGAGTTGTACGAACTCAACAACAACAACAATAACAACAAAAAAAAAAAAAAAAAGAGAGTATTGCAAATATATGTGTAAAGTCATTCCAATAAAAAAAGAAATATCTGTAAAATGTTTTAAATAATAAATAAGGAGAGAGAAAAAATAAAATAGTGCTACGTTACCACCCACTATTTTATATCTTCTCAGGTTTGTTTCTTGTTTCAGCTGGATACCAGCTTCTCCTTCTTCTTATTCTTCTTGTTCTTACAGCTTCTACCTTCTAGAGCTTCTGACTTCTTCTTACACCCTTTAATTTCATCTGCTTTTGTTTGTATTGCTTTTTTTATCTCTTCCTTTAATTTCATTCACCTTTGTTTGTAGTGCTTTTTTAGGTTTGTGTCTTTGTGAGCTTGTCACGTGGGCATTGTAATTTGTAGTGCTTTTTTAGGTTTGTGAGCTGGTCACATGGGCCTTGGAAAATGGAAATTAGAAAGACAGTGACTTTGTTTCTTACAAAGCTTTGACCTTTGAACTCCACATGATATGATGTATCATCATATCAGTCTCTTTTGTCCACTTGTGCCGGCACAAATTGATGTTTTTAATTTTCTTTTTATAAAAAAAATGGTTATTATTATTGGATGAATATTTCATACGTGGGCTTGAGATAGATATATTAGACATAATTAAAATATAGATTTATAGTTTTAATTGGATTATGTTATCTAATTTTTCTATTTTGTACTAATTTAATATATTTATTTATATTTTAAATCATTATTAAACTAGTTATGATGTTTCTATAGTTTGATCTCGACCCAAACTCAAAATCTTGAACCTCTCTTTTTTACGGTTTATTAAACGGTTCAAGTTTGAAAACCATAATTACACTTGGTATAACTTTATAAGAGTTACATCTCTTTTAAAAAAAACATTTATTATAATATCATTATTTTTTCTAAGAAATTAGTGATCTAAGCCATTAATTGTTCTTATTAAATAAATAAAATACATTAACTCTCTCACCTTCCATTTTTACCGTATTCTTTATCTTTTCACTTGTCTTCATCTTCCCAACAGCAATCTAAGTTTATTTGATTTATTTTTTCTTTCCCTTGTGAGAAGCATTAACTTCGTTGTGAGATTATGGAGTACTGGAGCCTCTGTTCCATGGCCACATCCCACATGTCTTTTTTTGCATGTTGTTGTCAATTTGCGTTGCCCTTTAAATTATCAATTATGTAAAGGTAGTCCAAGAAGGAATAAGATATGGATATATGGTTGGTTATGTGGGTTGCCCTAGCTAGAGAGATTTTTAAGAAGGAAGTAAATTCTATTCTTTTGTAAAACTAGCAGCTCCTCTCATGGATGTATTCCATTTGAGAATTTAGCAAAAAAGTGATAAATGAATTATTTATTTATTATTTATACTATATTTTATTGCAATAAAACTAAGTCCAACTAGGTTATATTATGGACCAAAAAAAAAAAAAAAAAAAGAAAAATATTAAAATAAAAAAAAAACATAAAGGAAGAAAAAAAAAAGAAAAAAGGAGCTTTTTGTAAGTTTTTTTTTTTTTTTTTTTTTTTTTTTTTTTTTTTTTATAAAAAAAATCCAACATTTTACCCATTTCCCAAACTAATTAGGGAAATGCTCCTATTTTGAAACTCGATTTTTTAAAAATCGAGTAAGCCTTATAGTGACCTTTTAAGGAGCCTTATAGCGACGTTTTAAGGATCTAATTAGTTTGGAAAATAAGGCAAAATGTTAGATTTTTTGCGTGAAATGGGCAAAGGCCAATTTTCTCCATGGACCTAGTTTTATTGAAACACTCTTATACAAGAAATCAAACTGTTCTAGGAACTGCAAAACACATGAAACCTAGGTGATCAACTTTTTTTAATTCAAAATCTTCTTGAATCACCTGGTTGAATTTTTAGGATATCTTTTCAGCCTATGTAATCTACATAGACTAACCCAAAGTGAAAAGTGAACCATCAGCCCATTCAAAGTTGTCCAACAGTGACCAAGCAAAGTATCCCTTCACATTGACTCCATTCCTACCAAAATCCAAAGTCCAAACATTCAAATCTGTCATTTATATTGTACAGAAATAATAAAATGGTTTCGAAGGATTAATTATGTTAAAAGACTCACATTATAGCACTTCGTGCAAAAGAAAGATGACTACTGTGGTAATCAATTCTGCTGTTGTCCTCAAGTGATATAGAACCATTATTAAACTCATTGATTCCTGAAAAACCAAAACAAAAAAGAAGAAGAAGAAGAATTTTGACCACGAGATCAAGGGAATGCCTAAAATAATTTAATTTACCCCGATTGAATGTGGGATCATTCAATTTTACATGTCAAAGGTCAAGATGATCAAAATGTCATTTTTGACCAAGTTGACTAACAGTCCAACGAAGTTTAAATTTTAAACAAATGCTAATTTCATCATCTTATTGGGTGGGGGTCTTTTTTGGGCTATTTGAGGGGGTGGAGGGCTTCAATGTATAGCATTCCCTTCTGATGATAACTCTTTATCAAAGGTACCTGTTCCTCTTAGAACAATCTTCAACATGGTAAAGATTCTAGACTAGGGTGCAACCAAATAGATTTATAAGTTTCCAGAAGATCTATCTATAAGAATAGACAAAAGTACTGTAGGCACAAATGCTACTGAGGGAAGAATAATCCGAGCCATTTTCAATTCCTTGTTTTCTTGGAAACATTGATCAACTGATGCCACTAATAGAAGAAACTTTTTCTAGAGCTCAGTCTTGAGGGTGAAAATAGTGCTATACTTGCATGATGGTAAAACATATTAGTCTCTAAGGCTGTGTTTGGTTGCTGTAAAACGTTTTGCGAAAAATACATAGAAAAGGAAAATATTTCAATGTGTTTGGTTGCATTTCAAAAAATTTTCCGGAAAATATTTTCTGGTGTTTGGAAAAGAAGAAGGAAAACACAAATCCAAAAAAACACAAGCCACAACCCAGAAAAAAAATCATCAACGATCGCGATCCGAGATCGCGATCTCGCCGGCGCGATCTCGCGAAGGCGAGATCGCGATCGACGGCGAGATCTCTCTCTCTCTCTCGCGCGTGCGCACTCTCTCTCTCTCTCTCTCTCCGGAAATCCTTTGAAGTGAAAATGAGGGGAGAAATTCATTTCCGGGTCAAAGGTGAAATTAGTGGTCAACCGGAAATCATTTTCCGGAAAATAATGTTTTTCGTGACAGCCAAACACATGGATTTTCCGGAAATTGATTTCTGAAATTGGTTTTCACCCAATTCAAACACAGCCTAAATGACCAAAATAACCACAAAATTTCCAAAATGATCGAAATCCTTGATTTCAAAGGACATAGGAACACACTTAGTACATCATTCCAAATACTCTAACATAGCATAAGTCACCATGTCCAAATGGGAATTACTAGCCCAAATTGGAGCTTAGACTTGATCAGAAGGATTAATCCGTTTTTCTCTCCACTAATTTATCTAAGAGAAGTACTGCATTCATAACATTTTCACAACAAATCTTATGTGATAAGTTATTACTGATTTATAATTTGAATCATTACTTAAATTACTTTTTTCCCCACCAATAATAGCTAGTAACAACTTATCACTTAAAATTTGTTTTGTAAATGTTGTAAAGATATTGTGGACATAGCATTTCTCTTTATCTAACGGATACGATAAATAATGAAGTCCAAAGATTTCACTCAATACCACCAAAAGATCAAACTTCAAATGGCTCAATGCTCCAAAATCTTGCTTAAGGAGAAACACAATAGGAGAATATAATAAAAATCAAGACATAATAAAGTAATTTTTTTTGTTTGTTTTGAAACTGAAAAATTTTATTCAAATTTTATTAATTGTCTTCTTCTATGCCTTTTGATCTCATCATAATCATTCATTACCTATTTTCACATTGTTTAGGTTAATTTTCTAAGAATGACTTTAAGTATTGCCAAAATAGATGAGATATTTAAATAGGCAAACTGTTTTAGAGGAACGCTAAGGGATGTCTAACACCCTTCTCATGTATAATCAAACCCTTGAACCTACCATAAAAGGATTGCAAAAATTTCAGCATCAACTAAGAAGAGATCAAGAAACCTTTTGTTTGAAGAAATTATCATTATTGATCACAAGACTAACTATTTTTCATGGGTACAGACCATTTTACATTTTGAATTTTTTTTAGGCCAACGCTCATTTTGGAGAGGTCAAGTATACATTTTTTTTTTCAAAAATTTAAATCATGTGTATATATATGCACACACATACAATGACATTTTCTTAAAAAGGACATCCAAACAGAACCCTAACCCAATAGGTTTAGAGAGAGAGACCTTCATAACTTGGCAAATGTATACAATTTTTTTTAGAGATAATTATAATATGCTGCTAATCTTACAGTTCGAACCCTTTCCTCCCTAGACCCTCAAGCACTTTGTACTTGAAAATGTGACAATTCAGCTACAAGACCTTTGACTAGCAAGCGTATACATTAAAGCAAATGGAAGCAAGTGAAAATCAAATTACCCTTTTTTGTTAGCATAATTAGTGTATTTAATGAGTCACGTCTTCTATATGAAACACGCTTTACCATTTTGTTTTGGAAGTTTTTCTTTTGAAGGTGATCATATTCATATTGATGAGGTTCATAATGGATTTATGCAAAAATAGAAATGGAGAAATAGAAGAAATAAACACACAAAGAAGATAAGGATATTCAAGGTTTAGACTTAGTCTCTTAGACCTACATCCACAAGCAGCGTCAATAGATCACCTTAGCAACATGTTCTTAGCATAATTATTGTAGTTAATGGTGTTGATCCTCATTCAAATTTTGAAATGATGCTGCACCTGCTTCGTATTTTGGCTCTAATTTTCCGTTCAAAATTCCAATTGATTCAAGATGAGTCTTTTTTGAAAGGAAATTCAATTATCTACAACTTTTTCAGAAATAGAGAAAGCCAAATTTCAACGTTATCCATGCCAAAAATGTGTTTCAAATCGCTGTTGAAAATAGTAACGTCTTTTGAGCATTTTTGAATTTTTTCACAGGATGTATCTGTTTCTTTATCCAATTTATTTTTCAAAAATCTTTCTTCTGAAGCAAAGGGAAAGGATAAGTCTATTAGATAGGCTTGAACAGATTTGATATTGATCCCCATTTGAAATTTTGGGAGAAAATTGAAGATAATGCTGAATTTGTGTTATCTTCTGCACCTGTTTCGTATTTTGGCCATAACTTGCTGCTCAAAATTCCAATTGATTCGGGATTGATGTTTTTTGAAAGGAAATTTAATTCTCTACAACTTTTATAGAAATAGAGAAATCCAAATTTCAACATTTTTCTGGCCAAAAAATGCGATTCAAGTTGCTGCTGAAGATAATGACGTTTTTTGAGCATTTTTCTGTTTTTTTGAATTTTTCATGGATCATATCTCCAATTTTTTTTTAAAAAAAAAAGAGCAGATAAGATGCCATAAAGAAAAACATTTTTTATTATTTCTTTTAAAAAAATGAAATAAAATGAAATCCAATCAAATATCACACTTGATTAATTTTAAATTAATTCTTATGAGAACCAATCAAAATTAAGTGTTTAGAATAGGATGTGATCAGGTCCATCATATAGGCGAGCCATAATCATTGAAAATTGTTTGTATGATAACTTTTGATCAGGTGGTTCAATCAAAACCCATAACATACCATTATGATCGTTAGAACATCAAGATTTGTTTTGTATCACAAATCTAAAGATCTACCAGTTGGTTAAATGTAAGTTGTAAAATTGGGTGTCTACACATTCCAAGGATGGAGTACAATTTTTTCATCTAAATCCTCCAAATAGTACGCACTTATTCCTGCCACCGAAGTGATGCGATACGGTCCTTCCCAATTAGACCCTAACTTTCCCCAGGCTGGATTCCTGGTAGTACCCAAAACTTTTCTTAATACCAAATCTCCTAGGGTTAACGGCCTTAGCTTTACATTGGTATCATAACCTTGATTGAGCTTGTGCTAGTAGTAGGCCAGTTGGACCATTACATTCTCTCTTCGTTCTTCAATCAAATCTAGACTCTTTTCTAGCAACTCATCATTGCCGTTCGAAGTGAATGCATTTGTTCTCAACGTTGGGAAACCAGTTTCCAGAGGAATTATAGCCTCGGCCCCATACGTCATTGAAAAAGGGGTTTCTCCTGTTGACCGACGAGGTGTTGTTCAATACGTCCAAAGGATATGTGGTAATTCCTCCGCCCATTTTCCCTTTGCATCGTCCAACCTCTTTTTAAGTCCATTCACTATAACCTTATTGACAGCTTCAGCTTGCCTATTTTCTTGTGGATAGGCTGGAGTGGAATATCTATTCTTTATCCCTAGATCACAACGGTACTTCCTGAAAGTTTTGCTATCAAATTGAAGGTCATTGTTCCAGATGAGAGTATGAGGAACCCTAAATCGAGTAATGATATTCTTCCAGATAAACCTCTTGACATCCACATCTCTGATATTAGTCAAAGGTTTGGCTTCGACCCATTCGGTGAAATATGCCGACCAGCAGATATTTTTTATTTCCTACTGCCTTAGGGAAAGGACCTACAATATCCAAGCCCCACTGAGCAAAAGGCCAAGGGCTAGAAAGAGGATTAAGAACTCCTTCAGGCTGATGAATGTTTGGCGCGAATCTCTAACACTGATCACATTTTTTAACATACTCTTGTGCTTCCTTTTGCATGCCCAGCCACTAGTATCCTTGAGTAATGGCTCGATGAGATAAAGATCTTTCTCCTGTGTGACTTCCACAAATTCCTTCATGTAGTTCTTCCAGGAGTAATTTTGACGCCTCAGGATGTACACAAAGCAGATATGGTCCAGAAAAAAAGCGTTTGTACAACTTTTTGTCCTTGGACAACCAAAACCGAGGAGCTTTCCTTTGTACTTTCTCAACTTCTGACTTCTCCTCAAGCAATATGTCCTTTTCAAAGAATAGCAGTATAGGATCCATCCAGCTCAGCCCTACCCTAATTTGATGGACTTGGAGCAAGTCTCTCTTTATTGGGGTAGGGGTGCATAGACCTTCGACAAGTATTACTCGGGGCAAATCCTGTGTCGAGGAAGTGGCAAGGGTAGCCAGGGAATCTGCATGGGTATTTTCACTTCTAGGGATATGCAATAAGTCAAAAAATTCAAATTCTATTTGTATACGCCTAACTTAACCCAAATATTCCTGCATTCTTGCACCCCGGGCTTCTAATTCCCCTTTTACCTGGCCTACGACTAATCTTAAATCTGAAAACATTTCCACTGCCTTTCCACCCATTTTCTGGACCATCGTCATTCCCATCAACAAAGTTTCATATTCTGCTTCATTGTTTGTAGCCAAGAATCTCAACCTCAATGATTTTTCAATGGTGATCTTCTTAGGAGATACCAGAACCAGCCTCACTCCTGATCCCCGCTGGTTTGTTGCTCCATTCACATATACTTTCCAGGATAAGGAGTCTTGTGTGGAGATCAAGCCAACCGATTTTTCATCCATGCCATGCTACTTTACATCTACTTCTTCAGGAAGTTCAGCAAACTCAGCTACTAGGTCGGCGAGGACCTAGCCTTTTACAGAGGTACGAGGCATATACTTGATATCAAAAACTCCTAAAATCGTGCCCCATTTGGCAATCCTCCTGGTATAAACCGCGCTTCGAAGTATTGACTTGAGTGGAAACTGAGTTAGGACAACCACGGTGTGTGCCTGGAAGTAATGGGGAAGTTTTCGTGTAGCATGCACTACCGCCAAGATGGCCTTCTCCAGTGGTAAATACCGCATCTTGGCTTCATGAAGTGACTTGCTCACGTAATAGACTGGCTGTTTTATGCCACTGTCTACTCGTATCAAAACAAAACTTACCGCATGAGAGGCTACCGCCAAGTAGGCAAACATAACCTCATCCACCTCAAAATTGGACATGATGGGCGGCCGAGATAGGTACTCTTTAAGCTGTTGAAATGCTACAGCACACTCCTCGGTCCATTCAAATCCTTTCCATTTATGCAGCAAAAGGAAGAAGGGTTTGCACCTATCTGCTGACCTGGTTATAAATCGATTCAAAGCAGCAGTCATCCCGGTTAATTTTTGGACCTTCTTGGGATTCTGAGGTGGTTGTAAGCTATTAATGGCCTTAATCTGATTAGGGTTCACCTCAATTCCCTTGTGAGTCACCATGTAGCCCAAAAAATTTCCCGAGCCTACACCAAATGAACACTTGGAAGCATTCAGACGCAACTTATGCTTCCTCAGAATTTCAAAAATGTTCTTGAGGTCTCCCACATGCTCAGACACCACCTTACTCTTTACAACCATATCATCATTATAGACTTCAATGCTTCTGCCCAACTGTGGTTTGAACATTTTAGTCATCATCCATTGATAAGTAAACCCTGCATTTTTCAAACCAAAGGGTATCACTTTATAATGATAATTTCCAGTGGGAGTGACAAAAGCTGTCTTTTCCTGATTGTCCTGTGTTAGTGGTATCTGGAGATATCCTTGAAAGGCATCCAAGAAACTCATCCGAGGATGGCCTATCGTCGCATCCACCAACTGATCTATCCGAGACATAGGGAAAGGGTCTTTTGGACAAGGCTTTTTGAGATCTGTGAAGTCCACACACACACACCATTTCCCATTTTTCTTTTTCACCACCACCGTGTTAGCTAGTCACTAAGGATAGAAAACTTCCTTTATAGCCCCTGCCTGTTTGAGCTTTGTTACCTCATTTCTGACAGTCTCAGCGTGCTCTTTGGACGGACACCGAGGTGGCTATTTTGTCGGAGTAATGAAAGGGTTAACATTCAAATGATAACAAATGAAACTTGGATCTACACCCGAGGCTTCGTACACGTTCAGCGTGCTCTTTGGACGGACGCCGAGGTGGCTATCTCTTCGGAGTGATGGAATGGTTAACATTCAAATGATAACAAATGAAACTTGGATCTACACCCGGGGCTTCATACGCGCTCCACGCGAACACATCAATATTTTTTCTAAGAAATTCAACCAATTGCTCCCTCTCTTATAGAGGCAATTAAGCCCCAACCTGAAAGAACTTCTTCGGATCATCACCAACAATTACTTTTTTTAGATATTCACATTTCGCTTCGTTGGCTGGTCTATTGAAGAGCAATGCCGGAGTTTCTGATTGCTATAAACCATTCTCAGCAGTGGCCGAGATTTTAGCCTCAGGCCGATGTTGGATGGCCACTATTAGGCATTGTCTGGCCATAGACTAACTTCCTAATTTTTCCAAAACCTGGCCTCCAGATGGATATTTCACCTTTTGGTGAAAAGTGGAGGAGACAACTCCTAGGGTATGAAGCCAAGGTTTACCCATAATGGCAGTATATGGAGAGAAAGCACCTACAACGATGAAGTCCACCTCCACCACATCCGAGCCAGTTTGTACGGGTAATTTGATTTGACCTTTCGAAATGACCATTTTACTTTCAAAACTCACCAGAGGAGAACTGTAGGCTGTTAAATTCTCAGGTTTCAAATTTAGCCCCTTATATAGGTCAGGATACATTATCTCAGCTCCGCTGCCCTGGTCGATCATCACCCTTTTCACATCGTACTCACCAATTCTAAGTGTAACCACCAAAGTATCATCGTGAGGTTGTATGGTTCCAAGTTTGTCATCATCTGAAAAACCTAATACTAGTGGGATGCCCATCTTGACTCTCGTCGGCATTGAATCAAATTCCTCAACTGGGTAACGAGATACTGACATTACTCTGGAGGGGGAAGATCTGGTCCTCCCTAGGGCAACAAATATGACATTTATCATGCCTAGAGGGAGTCTCGAAAAAACATTTCCCCGAATCTCCGAACCCGTTTGGTTTCCCCAGCCACTGGAATGATGCAAGAGTTACTTTAATTTCCCTTCCCGAACCAGTTGGTTTAAATGGTCCCACAAGTTTCTGCAATCCTTGGTAGTGTGTCCATGGTCCTGATGATATTAGCAATAAAGGTTTTGATTATGCCTCATAGGATCTCCTACCATCTTGTTCGGCCATTTGAAGAACGGCTCGTTTTTAATCTTCTCCAGAACCTGTTGTACCGGTTCTCAGAACATAGCATTAACCACTTGGATGTTGGCAAATCCTGGCTGCCCAACAAAGTATTTCCGAGATCGGTTATTATTATACCGGTCCGATCTGAAATCCCTCCTCTCCTGAGGGATCACCTTAGCCTTCCCTTTTCCCTGCAGTTGGTCTTCTTCTACCCTTCTGTACTTGTCAATCCGATCCATAAGTTGATGCATACTGGTAACAGGCTTACCAGTCAGAGATTTCCTCAAATCATGCTTAGCTGGAAGGCCAGCCTTAAAAGTACTAATGGCCACATCGTTATAGTCTCCGTCTCGCATAGACATAAATAAAAAGGAACCCAAAGGCCGAGGAACCCTGCTACAAGTGATAAAGCGAACGCCAAAGGCCCGGGTGAGCTTCTTAAAGGAGTCAATGGAATTCACCCTTAAACCATTGAACCACCTCATCGCCACGGGGCCCAAACTAGATGGAAATACCTTACACATCAAAGCCTCATCTTTGGAATAAACGGCCATCCTTTGATTGAAGTGACTGACATGTTCCACCGGATTTGTTCGACTATTATAAATGGTGAACGTGGGTTGATGGAATCGCCTAGGAAGACTCGTGCCTTCTATGTTTCGTGTGAAGGGTGATTTAGAGATTTGACTTAACGCCTTGTTCATGGCATCGTTCCCCAAGCCTTTGCAAGGCGGGCTCTTATATCTACGTCTATGGTGGTACTCCTCGTCGTAGGAGAAAGACTCGATGGTTGGAGTTCTGGATCTTCGTCTACAACTAGCACCATCTGTCTCCTCGAAGAACAGCTTAGAGTTGGGCAATGAACGTCTTCGCCGTGCGTGGTGCAATTCCCTTTTCAACTCATCGATTTCACGTTACATGTCTCTATCATTCTTTGCATGGGAAATACAGCTCTTCCCTTGAGATTGGCTTTTACTAGTATAAGCTGCGTGCACACTTCCTTCACAATCTTCTCTCTGTTCGAGCTCCTACACAGATTACTATGTTGAGACCCCCTTGATTCTGCTTGGTGTAGATTCGTATCCACCTGGTGTGGACGTGTCGCTGCCTGGTGTGGACCTACTTCTTCCATCTTAAACGCTGCACTCAAAATACTTTCAGAATAGACCAAGTTCTTCCCACAAACGGCGTCAATTGTAAGGACTGGATTTGGATTGGACCCAATATAGGATTGGCTTTTAGCCCAACAAGCACAAACAATGAATTTGTAGAGTACGGGTGAAAGAACTAATTCTATTTGATAAGAAAGACAATAACAGTTGTTTATTTAAAAGAATCAAACACAAGTAAGGTAAGAAAATCTGTCATCGGCACAGTCTGAGGAGCTATGTTATAATGTCAAGTTGATGATCAAGGTTACAAGAGTTCAAAGGATTATTACAAAGCTTTCTTGTTTTTCTGATCTCCTTTCTTTAGGCCACATTTCCATTCTATATACTATATTTTTTGTGTCATCCCTATCACACACGTGTAGGTTAGGTTCTAGGAACTCCTTCTTGTCCCATCTAACACCTCCCAGAACTTTCAACTAGCAGCTGTAAAGCTGCTTCACCACTATTCAGGTATCACCTCCACATTAATGCGGCCAGAGAGTTAGCTGGGATGCATTTAATGTGGAGATAGCAGCTTTTGAAGATATTTGTTGCCTCCCTCTACTCCTCCCTTATCCAATATTTGACTTCTAACCGTGATGCAACCTTGAAGGATGTTCAGGATGATAGGACATTTCCACTAACCTCGGATCTCTGTTTCTGAGATGACTTTTCTCCTCGGACATACTTTGGACTATCATATACAATCCTTATTTCTTCTTCTTTTACCATTCCCATAATAACCTTATTTGACCGTCCTCAGATTAGTAAATATCATTGGATTAGGCCATAGGCCTAATTCGTATAGTTTTTAATAGTACCTTCTGGCTAACTGGCCCCCTTAGTTGCAATAAGCCGTCACTTTGAAATTTCTATTGTCATAAATTGCAAATAATTGGTATCGATTTATTACAATGATTTTTTTCAATTTAAGTTATTGCAAAAAAATTTCTTAGCAATTCAATATATATATATATATATATATATATAAAAGTAGAGACATCATGTTAGAGAGCATTAGGTTGTACCAAGTGGTACATTCCTTGAAATTCTTTTTATTTAGGCTTCTACTTCAAATAGATTGCATTTATCAAATTATTAGTTCATTGAATTAGCTAATAGAGTAAATGTATATACTTATTATATATTGTTGAGCATTAATTTATTTTAAATGAATTTATAAGATTATTTTTATAAAATTTATTTAAGAAATAATTTTTAGTTGGAATAAGAATATTAGATTTACAATATGACATTATTCCTCATGTTTAGTTGATTTGACAAAATTTTTTTTTTTTGGAGAAAGTGCTTTGACAAAAATTGACACAAAAATTTAAAAAAAATTAAATATTTGTGAATTCACTAAAAGTTAATCTTAACCCTTTAAATTTCCTGATTCCTTTCAGTAACATGTGATATATATATACACACACACACACACACACATATATATATATATATGTGTGTGTGTGTGTGTGTGTGTGTGTGTGTATGTAACTGACATTGTAGTATTTATTCATTGTAATTAGAAAGATAACATTGATTTTTTTTTTTTTTTTTTTATGTGAGGAACAATTGATTTGAAATATGGTATTCTTACTAAAATTTTAGTTGTCTTTGCAACTATTGAAAAAATGTCCAAGAAAAGGGAAAAAAATAAATAACTTTACTAACACAAAATCTAGAATGTAAAAAACATAATTGAAGGATATTTGCATTTTTTGTAGGCATGAAACATGCCAATTTATATGACCCAATATATCATGCAATTTTAAATTTAAAAACACATATATATATTATGATCAAATCACTACACTATTCTTAGTGTCTTTCTATTTTGTTTATAAAAAAAACTAAAGATTACCTTTTTTTTACAAGGAAAGTTATTGAATTTTTTTTTTTTTTTTTTATACATCAATAGTTGAGAGTGAGGGATCTGAATCTGAATGTCTCTATTAGAAATTGAGATGCCAACCAATTAAACTAAATCTTATTGAAATATTGGAGAAAACTAATAATGAGTTGCATCGCATATCGTGTAGGAACTCAGCTAGTTAGTATTAAAGCTTCAATTAAACTGAAAATTACAAGTTGTTGCAACTAATTATTATTAGTGTAATAATTTATCACTTATAAATTATTATTGCAACGACTTTTAGAGTTGGTTTCAAAATAATGGCAATTTGCCGCTCGTTTAACCCATGAGGCAAATGATATTTTATCGATCTAAAAGAATACATGAATGACAATACCACCCAAATACAATCATTAGATCTAAAGAAACATTTGGTAGTAAGGATGTTTTTGTGTGAGATCCTCCTTACAGCACGTAAAACACTCTCGAAATTTGAACTCGGTTTTTCAAGATGAATTATTTTGATTGCCACCTTATTGTTCAAATAGTTGGCCTTGTAAACTGTGGAACTAGCACTGCTAGAAATTCTACTAATCAATTCATAGGAATGAGAAGTTGATGGGTATCGGACCTCTCGATCAGCCATTGTAGAGAAGAAGAAAATATAGCAGTTCTTGAAGTTGATGGGTATCAAACCTCTCAATCAGCCATGGTAGAGAAGAAGAAAATATAGCAGTTCTTGAACAAGAATCTTTTGCAATAGATAGTAAAATATCGTCATCTCTTAATTTATGCAAGAGATAACATCTCTTAATGATGCATTTAATTTGATACATTACAATAAAAAATGTTTATTACAACAAAAATAATCGTTGCAATAACATTAAAATTATTGCAATAGTTTATGCAAAGTGTTGCAATAAAATTTGAAGGAATAAGTTTGTGCCAAAAAAATTTTGTTGCAGTAAACTTTAAATATTTTAATGGCAATTTTGATGTAATAATATATTTACTTTTGCAATAAACAATTTACTACATTGAATATCATTTAGCAATAGACTATTATTTTACAAATTTTATTGCAATAGATTGCAAATAATTGACAAAAATAATTTGGGTCAAGTTATTGCAACGTTATCTTCATTGTAATAGATAATTGTTTCATATTTTTCATTACAATATATTATAATATAATTGGTATTAGATTATTGTAATAATATATTCGTTGCAAATTTATGTTTGTCATTGCAATGGATAGTAAAATAATTGATATTTAGTTATTGCAATGATATATTTGTTACAATAAGCTGTCACTTTGAAATTTCTATTGTCATATATTGCAAACAATTGGTATCGAGTTATTACAATGATTTTTTTTCAATTTAAGTTATTGCAAAAAAATTTCTTAGCAATTTAGTATTAAAGCTTCAATTAAACTGAAAATTATAAGTTATTACAACTAATTATTATTAGTGTAATAATTTATTACTTTTAAGTTATTATTGCAACGACTTTTAGAGTTGGTTTCAAAATAATGGCAATCTGTTGCTCGTTTAACCCATGAGGCAAATAGTATTTTATCGATCTTAAAGAATACATGAATGGCAATTACACCCAAATACAATCATTAGATTTAAAGAAACATTTGGCAGTAAGGATGTTTTTGTGTGAGATCCTCCTTGCAGCACATAAAACACTCTCAAAATTTGAACTCGGTTTTTCAAGATGAATTATTTTGAATGCCACCTTAGTGTTCAAATACTTGGCCTTGTAAACAGTGGAACTAGCACTGCTAGAAATTCTACTAATCAATTCGTCGGAACGAGAAGTTGATGGGTATCGGACCTCTCGATCAGCCATGGTAGAGAAGAAGAAAATATAGCAATTCTTGAACAAGAATCTTTTGCAATAGATAGTAAAATATCGCCATCTCTTAATTTATGCAAAAGATAACATCTCTTAATGATGCATTTAATTTGACACATTACAATAAAAAATGTTTATTACAACAAAAATAATCGTTGCAATAACATTAGAATTATTGCAATAGTTTATGCAAAGTGTTGCAATAAAATTTAAGGTAATAAGTTTGTGCTAAAAATATTTTGTTGCAATAAACTTTAAATATTTTAATGGCAATTTTGATGTAATAATATATTTGCTTTTGCAATAAACAATTTACTACATTGAATATCATGTAGCAATAGACTGTTATTTTACAAATTTTATTGCAATAGATTGCAAAATTTTTGACAAAAATAATTTGGGTAAAGTTATTGCAACATTATATTCATTGTAATAGATAATTGTTTCATATTTTTCATTACAATATATTATAATATAATTGGTATTAGATTATTGTAATAATATATTCGTTGCAAATTTATGTTTGTCATTACAATAGATAGTTAAATAATTGATATTTAGTTATTGCAATGATATATTTGTTGCAATAAGCTATCACTTTGAAATTTCTATCGTCATAGATTGCAAATAATTGGTATCAAGTTATTACAATGATTTTTTTCAATTTAAGTTATTGCAAAAAAATTTCTTAGCAATTTAGTATTAAAGCTTCAATTAAACTGAAAATTATAAGTTATTACAACTAATTATTATTAGTGTAATAATTTATCACTTTTAAGTTATTATTGCGACAAAAAGAATCACTACAATAACATCAGAATCATTGCAATAAATCAAAGTTAATAATGCATAACTTAAGAGTCTCTTCTCCTTCATGTCACTAGGAGGCTAATCTAGTGGCTAATCTAGTGAGTGCCTTGTGGGTAGAATTTAGAAAATAGTTAGGTGTATGTTGTTTAAGTTACCGGGATAGTAAAAAAAAAAAAGTAAAAGGAGCAAAATTCAATTGGGCCCACATTTATTTTCCGACCAATTTAAAGTGAAAATGGATGAAAATCTTATGATTAGTTTAGATGAAAGGAAGAATAAAATAGTAAAATAGAATTGACCGAAAAATTAGCCATAAATCCCCACTCAGATTATGTTATTTAACTTTTCATGGTTATTGAATTTATATTTTTGCCCACAAATTTCTATCCCTCACTCTACTTGATCAGGACATAAAAGTAAAACAACTTTCCCCCATTTCCCTTCCTTTTTGAACCAAATGGAGGAATTCTTCCCCCCCACCCCCCTTTTTTTTTCTTTTCCTTCTTATTTCCAAAGATAAATGTTTTATTTTCCCTTTCTTTCTCATTTCCTATCCATGCAACCAAATGGGACAAACAAAAAAGTGAATTTTGGTTTGGTCCACTTGAAAGTGTTTACCCCATTTCCATTATCTTCTTTCTCATCTCCTATACATGCAACCAAATGGGACAAACAAAAAAGTGAATTTTGGTTTGGTCCACCTGAAAGTGTTTCCCATTTCCATTATCTTCTTTCCAACACGTAAAGCAAAGAAAAGATTATTATTAGTGAATTTTTTTTTTTTAATTTGAAAAAATCACCTGAGAAGGAACCTTAAAAAATGATTCAAAAAAGTTCAAAATTTTAATTAGAAAAAAAAAATCATAAAGAAGTAAACATTGACATCTCAACCTTAAAGATTTTAAACTAAAACCGTGCAATTTTGCACCAGCCAAATTCAATGAACAACTTCAACATTCTATGGTGGAGTGAAGCAGAAGACATCTCAACCACATATGAAAAGAAAACTGCCTCAACTTAAAAAACAAAATTTCTATATCAAAACGAAAATGCTGCGATATTTCATAAATGTTTGAAAATTTTCATCACTCAATATTGACCATCTTGGTTGAAGTTGAAGAACAATTGGTATTGCATTTTGATTTCACACTGTATATTTGAGCTTTGATCTATATGCACTGTAATGACGAATTCCCACAATCCTTATTAACTTGGTATACACACCTGCTGTAGGACAAGATTTAAATTCACATGCTTTCCAAATTCAAGATCACATGGTAAACAGGGTATCACAATATAACAGCTCATGCTAGCAATGTTTTATAAAACGTTTACATACCACCCAATTGCACAGCAAGGTTAAGCAAGCACTATGGCCTACAAATCTATAAAGAATTGAGCATCTCTCTCGTTCTCTATCAAAGAAAGTTTAACCATAACTAGAGTACAATCTAGAGAAGAGCAAAAATTTATAACCCATTTTCCACAACAAAAGGTATCAAACTGACCAAAATATCACTCGTGCTCCACAACCACAAACTAAATATTGCGATTTTATAATACAGTTCAAAGCAGAATAAAAATACAATTTCAATTTTGACCTCTCAAATCAAATTCTGCTCCCTAAAATGATGCCCCTGCACAGGCAAAGAATCAAGACAGGCGTCTAAGGCAATCCATCAAGACATCTGTGTGTTCAGGCTTACCAACAGATACACGAACATAACCCCTCAATTCTTTGTTGTTGTAGTGGCGGATCATTACTCCCATTTTTGCAAGGTCCTCCTGTACCAAAATAAGGTTATCAACATAATTCCCTTTTCTTTTTTTTTTTAGTGACAGTGTAACAGTTTGAAAGCAAAATGAGCAGTAAGTAACCTGTAGAAAAGCTTTAAAGGAAAGAACAAGAACAAATAAAGAAGACTGAATAGCTGGTTCAATGCTTTATGAATTCCGTTTTGGAAGCCATTTCAGTTTAGTCACTGGAACAGAATATTTTGGTACTGAAACATACTGGTATACCATTTTCAGTAGTACGGGTAATGTGTATAAATATATATATACACCAAAAAAATATTGGTCAAAACTTATTTAATTTATTAGCCATGTTTAAAACTTTAAATCAATGTTCCTACTCCAAGTCCCAACCATCTTAACTCAAACCCAATAACATCTTGGGAAATGTTAACTAATGCCCTAAGGGCATTGGTTTAGGAACTATTTCTAGAAACATTTTATTGGGAGAATAATAAAACAATGAGAATGATAAAACAATAAGGGCCCGTTTGGTACATGTGTTTAAACACATGTTTTCAGTTTTTAAACAACACTACATGTATTTCCACACACTTTTTCACCCACACATATTTCCAAAAAATACAAACAACGTTACTAGAACAACATTACCAAAAGGGCAAATGTTGTTGACAGCTTTTCAGGAACAAGTCCATAATCAACATTTCAGTCCATTTTCCTACCCAGCTCCTATGAAGTCAACTCATAATTCTGATTAGAGCACTTCATCCTAAATTAATTTGCAACCTAAATAGCAACATCAGGCACTTAAAGTGACTTCATCCTAAATTAATTGCAACCTAGAGAGAGAGAGAGAGAGAGAGAGAGAGAGAGAGAGCATTATCTTGACAACTAAACCAAACAATCGTATGCAAAACTATTGAGAAGAAAGACTATACACACAAACACATCGTCATCTAGCAGTGTAAATTCATTTTGTAAGTGAGAAAACTGCATACCTTCAGCACCTTAGCATCCATTCCAGATGCAACCTCACAAAGAATGAAGTTAGAATAGCTTGGATATGGATTGAGAAATGGCAATTCCTTAAGAAGATTATATAGCCTATCCCTTTCTTGTACCAACGTATCTTTCACTTTCTGTTAAGAGATTGTTGATTCATATCAGATATGGCATTGAATGGAAGTAATACTGATTTTATCAAGCCTAAACATAAATTATTAGTATAAATATGGACAATCCCAATAGGACAAGAATTAACCTCAAGATATGTGGGATTCTGCAAAGCTGCACAAGCAGAAATTTCAGCAGCAACTGAAACATTATAAGGTTGCTTTGCTCTCCAAAGATACTCAATGATACTCAAAGGAAATGCTCCATATCCCACACGAAGTCCAGCTAAACCTGCACCAGTTGGTCATTTGCAATTTAAGATTCTGAACATTTCACATCAAGAAGAGAAGGTAAAACATTTTCAAAGTAAATATAAAAAATTAAATTAGAAATAAAATAAATATGAAGAACCACAATGGTATAATAAACATTTGTAAAATGTAAGCTCCCATATTGAACCCAAACCAGTAAATACAGGGAGTTAAATTGATTATCAACTAAAAAGCATAGGAATTAATATTTCAAGGACAAAACCTACTTCATAATTATGGTACATTACAAGGTGCCCATTAGTCAATAGTTAAATGAGTTTAGGACATCTAGACATCTAGGGCCATAGTAGCAAGGTAAAAGATTTGAAACAGACATTCTTGCAGATAACACTCACAATATTGAAAAGGGAATTTTTTTTTTTTTAAACACCCTTTCCTTTTCCATTATATAAAGAGACCAAATTATAGATACCAGAAGTGACAGTGGCAGCACATTGGGACCCGGAAAGTTTAATCGCCAATGCATGGAGGGCTCATGAGCGATGTTTAAAGCCATAGGTGGCTCGGAACTAATTGATCAGGCAGTAGTACTAGACTGGGTAAAATGGAGGCTGTAATCTATGGATTGTGGTTGATATCAGCAGCACAATCAAGGCCGATGGATTTGCCAGTTGACATGGAGCTTGCAACAGACTGTGGGAAGTGCTAGGGGACCCAACAGCAAAGACAGGATACTTGCATTTGATTGTGCTTTGATTGGGCTTGTTACATTTGCAAGGATATAGGCAATGCTTGGGAAGCAGGGGTTTGTATTGAGGCTCTTGATGGTTGTCACAAGTGGCTTGGTCTTTGTTGTGATGGGAGGGTTTCATTTTTAGGAGGGATTTTGGCAGAAGGTAACATCAGTGATGGTGGTTGGTAGGATTTCGTATGAGATGAATCAAAGTTGATGCATAAGTTTTAGGGAATTTGAGCTCTTTGGGGGTGGGTCAATCAACTGATTTTGAGCTTGGCTATAGGTGGTGATGGAGGGGTGATCTTGGATCACGTGTTCACGATGGTTGGATGGTGGGTGTCTCGGATTATGTGATTATTGGATTCTTGTTAAGGACTAGCTTTTTTGGGGAGGGTGGCAGTTGTGACAGCTTCCATGGTTTTGTTAGAAAACTAGATCAAGGATTATTCTAATACCAAAACAGGACAATGAAGTTGGGAACATGTGTTCGGGAAATAAAAAGGGAAGAAAAAAGGGTAGGGAGATTGGGGAAAACTAACATAACAAAAAAAGAAAGTAAAAACTTAGGAATCAGCAAATAGGATTTGCTTAGAATAAACACTCAGTGATGAAAACAGAAAAATAAAACTAAAATAGCAATCCAATCTCTTTTATAGCATCAATCTATGTGAATCAACATCAATCACAATCAACCAAGTCCAACAAAATTAAATATCTTTAATAGGTCAATTTTGGTGTCTGCACCATGTAGTCATTACAGCTAGTTTTGGTGGCTTTGGGCATTTACAAAACAAATATATATATATATATATATATATATACTTTGATTAAACAAAACCAGTACGTAGGCAAATTGGGGGCAAGCTTCCTCCTAACCACCTCTCCCAAACCCCAAAGAAGCAGGAGTCTTGTGCACTATGTATGACCCTTTTTAGTTAAATAGGCAAATGGTACAACAGTATTCACGATCATAGTCTAAAACTGTATGTTTTTAAGTATGCAAATGTACTCTTCCATGGTGATTAGCTCACCATTGCAAGCATCTGGTAGAATAACAGGTACGTTCTCTAAGAAATAAAATATCCTTCATTCTAGGTTTTGCTTTGGGTTCTTAGATTCCAAGCACAACTTATTAATAACAAAGAGGGTAAATTGCAAATTACACCCCTAAAGTTTGGAGGTGTTTGGATTTTACAACTTGAAGTTTCAGAATTTGGATTTTATTCCGTGAAGTTTGGGAGTGTTTGGATTTTACCCCCTAAAATTTGGGTGTGTTTAAATTTTATACCCCAAATTCAAATTTCGAGGTATAAAATCCAAACACCCCCAAACTTTAGGGGGTAAAATCCAAACCGTAAAATTTAGGAAATAAAATCCAAATTTAGAAATATCAGGGTCTAAAATCCAAACACCCCCAAACTTCAGGAGGTAAAATCCAAATTCTAAATTTCAGGATGTAAAATCCAAACACTTCTAAAATTTAAAATGTAATTTGCAATTTACCCTAACAAAGAAAAGGTAAAAAGCCCTCGCTGCAGGAACACAAGTTTCGATCTTAATGCTAAGAAACCGCAAAACAAGATCTCTAGCATGTCAATGAATTTGATACAATTTTAGGGACTTCCTAATTTTATTTCATTTCTATTGGGGAACTTTGAGTTTCTCCTCTCATTCTCCCCCAACCTACTGTTGTAATCTTTCTATTCCGCCACCAACCCTCCTTTTTGTGTGTATGGGGTCTTTGAAACCTACAACATATAACAGATAATTCAAATCAATTTAAGAAAGTCTAATAACTCACACTGCAGATGGTAATAAATCTTGTATTAGCAATTCAATAACAAGATTGATGCTACCACAACAGAATAATTTGGGGTGACAAGCAAGTTCCAAAATAAGTGACTCTAAAGAAAAGGCATTACAAATATATATATATATATATACCAGCTCTTTTGCTAAATGTCCGAAGAACAATTAGATTCTCATGTTTCTTCACCCATTTCATCTTTGATTCTATCCCTGAAAACTCAATGTATGCTTCATCTAGCACCACTAATATGGGAAGCTTAAGGATTCTCAAGAGATCTTCATCATCAATTACACTGCATATAGTAAGTAGCATGGAAACATAATATGTCACGACAAAATTACATGACTAGAAATTATGCATAAAGTTCAAACATTTTATTTTTAAATATAGTCTACAGACTCATTACAACAGAACAGCATAACCACACTAAACTAAAGAGAGTTCAAAGCCTGAAAGTCAGATCGCACAAGCAGAGGACACCTCTATTAACATTCTTTCTCCTCATCCAGGCCCTTATGTATTCTACAATCAGATCTCCTTAGCATTTCATTCTACAGGTAATTAATAGAACGCACCTTAAATTCTAGTCTAGCACCAACACAATTTGAGCATATTCAGTTAATAACCCTTGAGAGATATAAAAAATCCTTTATTCTGTCTAAAAATGGACATATCTGCATCATGCACCAATATTAACACACATGTTAAAGGAATAGATTGAATCTCCCAAACCATACTATGAACATCTCTTAAATGGATCAAAGCCTAAATTCAGACTAACTAGTTTTGTAAGTCTACAATAGAAGAAAGCTTTGTGCAGATACTTCAACTTTTAATAAATGTGCCCTTCCAGAGTTTATCCTTCTCTCAAATGTGCTAGAATGTTTGTTACTGGGCAGTAAGTTAAGGACATGCTGGAGACCTCAAGTCAATCAAGTAAACTAATCATGTCAAATATACAAGAAGAAAAGAAACAATTGAGAATTACCTCCCATCTGGATTGTTAGGAGATGTTAAAAATATGCATTTGGGTTTTTCTTGTTCAATAACATCTGTTATTTGTTCAACATTCAAGCTAAAGTCTGCCTTTCTGGGAACTGCAGAAAAACATGAAATTGCAGAAGGTTATGCACGTTATGCACATATGATGCAACAGTCAAATTAAAAGAAAAGCAAGCAGAGAAATGAAGGATGTTTAGGGACCAAATATAAAGAATTTTTATCAATGAAACAAATAAAACATTAGAAAATCCAACATGGTGAAAGAGACTAAAAGAAAGTAGATATCTTATCTTTACCTTTTATAACAAGTGCCCCATTAACTGCAGCATCAAACTCATACATTGTAAAGGTCGGAGGGCAGTCCACAATCTTATCACCAGGTTCGAGCACACAACTGCAGCATATATTCATCAACAACAAAATCCACACAAGATTAGGAACTGTTGACTATTGAATTTAGGCAGATAATTAGATACTTAAGGGCATTATACTTTGGAAAATTATATAAATACAAAATTTCAATTTCTAACCGCATAATTAAATCAATGAGCTCATCTGCACCACATCCCGCAAGAATATAATCAGATTCAAGTCCTGAATCCTCTGCAAGGGCAGCACGCAAGCGACGGCTTTCAGGGTCTGGATAGACATATGGGAACTTCATTGAGCCCAAAGCCTCCAAAACCTACAAACAATCTGAATTTCTACTTAGAAGGAAAAGGGTATTGACACTCAGTATAGTGCCTGCAATAAAGACAGTGACAGACTCTTCTTTGTCTTCAAATCTTGTAAAAACTGAATAAATATTTCTTTAGGATCTTCAACAAAACCAAAGTCACGAAACAAAAGTATAGGTCACATACAACTTGCCTCTGGTGGAGGACCATAAGGGTTTTCATTCGCATCTAATTTGATGATATCTTCAGGCTTCCTTCCAAGACGGGCTGATAAAACCTGTACCAAAAAACACCATCCATTAATCTGGATATCAGATTATGAATGAACATGGATTTCCACTCAAGTGACATTGTAACTGGGGGCCGTAACCATATAAAACTAAAAGTGAAAAACATCTCATTTAACTTAAAAAATCAACCCAATCATACTCTATGAAATTTTATTTCCTTGTTTTTAGCTTTTTGATAAGTATACAAACACCACTTGTCTATTAAATTGATTATGTAGCTGCCATTTTTCTTAAAGAAAATGTAGTGTACCTCTTGTGCTAAACCCTTTTCAATTAAGAAATCAACAATCATGATAATATTTCAAGCCGGTAGTGATTTTGAACAAATATATAGCCATATTGGGTCATAGTGCAAGGGCATTTTTTAATAAGGTGGACTGCCACATTCAAATTTCATTATTTGCTGAAACTAGGTGAGTGAGAATACCTGATGAGGTTGGAGTATCCAGTAATGCCTTATGATGGTCAACCATCACTAATCATTGTGTTTAAGAAAAGCACCTTAGTTAGCATAATCTTTATGTTGTGTGACACAAGGTAGATGACCCTTAAATTGGTTTCTTTTGGCTTTAGAGGTAGTCCCTAACATCACTTTTATAAGTTTGTTACTTGGCCCACTTTAGTTACACCATTAGCATAGTATAGGCAGAAGAAGATCGAAATCCTCAAACATCAATCCCCCTGCTTGCCAAGAGCCTTGTAGTCTTAATCCCCAACTTCTTGTAACAATTGATTTAAAATAAAAAATAAAAAACTTGATTTTGTTTTGTTATTACTCTCCTAAATAAGATTGTGCATATAAAAATACATAACAAACCACTGCCACAGCCAAAAATCATCCACAATCTCAAAAGACTTAATCTTTGTCATAAAAAATCAACTAAATGAGCAAAAGCAGACCAAAAAAGCATTAAAGGGTTACTGAGAAAAATACCTCAAAAGGCAAAATGGGTTGATAAGGAGACAATTTCCTCAAATGGGGTCGAATAAAGGAGTCACCAGTCAAGCTCTGTTGAACCTCATTGACATGTTCTATCGAAGAAGGAACAGTGGAAGCCATAGCAACGACCCTCCTGCCGTTTCCTTGAATCAAGCAACTGGGTCTGTGCGATTGAGATTGAGGCACCACAAAATTTTGAAAACCAGTGTTGGGTTTGGTCAAGCATAGAGAGGAGGCGTTGTAGATATCAATGACACCCATGAATATCTGCATATTTGGAAAACACACAAAACAAAGATTGAAAAAAAAAATCAAATAAATAAAGAATGTGTTTTAGTATTGGCAAACAGAGAAATGGTTTGTTTTGAGCAGAGAGGAAGTGAGTGTGAGACAGAGAGAGCAGAGCAATTTTTAGTCTCTACAAAGCTTATCAATTATCAAACCAAAAAACAATATGTAACAGAAACATCATACAACCCAACCCAATTGGAGAATGAACCCAAGTCAGTGAGAGTGAGTTACGGTGAGTCGGTGACAGAGAGGGAGGAATGTTGGCTTGGCTTGACTTGCAATGCACGCACAGCTTGTTCCTCTTCGTTTTGATGAGAAGTACTAGGCTGAGACTGTGTGTCTGTGAGACAGAGACAGAGACCCAGAACAATGTTAAAGTGTGCCGTGAATGACGTTTGTTTTGTGGCTGAGTCAATAGGCGGTTCTCGCTAGGCTAGGCCTATGGGCTTTATTGGGGTTTAGGACTATTGAGACCATAAGGCCCAACGGTTCTTTTTTTAATTACTTTTGAATCTCTATATATAATTTATATATTTTAAATTAAACCATATGTTTATAAAAAATTAAGTTATTATAAATTAAACTTTATAGTTTTTTTTTTTCATTAGTTTCAAATCGAATCCCCAACTTATAAAGAATTTTAAAATAATGTTTTTGTTTTTAATGTTAAGTGCAGTAAAAAAAAATGGTTAGTTAACATATAATATTTCATGTTTAATGGAAAATTCTGTAAATTTGTGATAAATTGATATAGAAAAGAGAAAAAAAATGAGGAAGTTTATGTGGTTTGGCCTTGTGGTCTACTTCAACACAATAAGAGCTTAAATGGAACCCAGTTACAATGGAATCTATATTCATAAGGGATATTACATGCACAATTCAAAGGTAATTTGATTTGAGTTGAATATTAAATACTTCAATATCATGATTTTTTTTGGTAGAAATTAATCTATTTATTTATTAATTTAATAGTTACAATGAGAGAAACAAATTCGAACCCTAAAAGTCATGAACATATCAAGAAGTACTAACCAATTGAGTTACAAGACTTTTGACATACAATGTTATAATGAATTATATTTTCCAATAATTTTAGAATAATGGTAAGATAATTGTATTTATCATTTCCTAATAACTTGAGCTTTTTAAACAATTGGTAATTTATCATGTTACAAAGCAAGTGATTCTAAGTTTAAACCTAGTCTCTACCCTCCCATTTAAATAGTTAATTGTCTCACATGTTGTGCTCTATTTATTATGGGGGAGTTTGGGAAAAGTTAAAATTCTCACATCTTGGCTTCATTGATTAAGAGTTTGATACATGTTTTTTTCTATTATTATTATTATTATTTTGTTGAAGAAGAGAGATGTTAGAAAAAAAATCAAATTCACATTTTTTTTTCTAACAACTTAAAATGGGACAATTAATGAACCATTTACAAACCAAAGCTTGTGCCTCCTTTGATTCACACCTTCCCACTTCTACTCCTCCATGTTGACATCAACATCTCCTTCTTCCACAGCTTCTCCTCTTCTTGCCCCCTAGCTCTCTTCTTGGTGTTATTAGATGTAACACTAATATAGATGATGCGAGCACCATAATAACTAGTTCATATTTGATATAACATACACTCTAACACTCTCTCTTTTAAGTCCTTTGGTTTTCCATGCTGCCACCCCCATTTTCTCACTCTTTTCCCACTATGTTTAACATCAGCGCCTCCTTTCACAGTTCCCTCAATCTCAATTTACCTCATTACCTTTTGCATACCACTCCTCTATAATGTTACACTCATCTTACCTTTCTCCTTCCTCCTTCCTGCATTCACTATATATCTCTACCTCTTCCCATAATCACTTTTTTGTTTTTAGCAATTTTTTCTGGATTTAATATGAAAATTTTACAATGTAACCAAACATTGTACAATCAACATTTAAAAGTCTTGACCAAATAAGAAGAAATAAGTTATTTTCCTTAAAAAAAAAAAATCTATTGAACACATTTTCTTTAAGGAGATATTTTACTTTTTATGCCAAAACAAATGGAAATTAACCAATAATTTATTACTAACTTCTAGCAGTAACAGCGGAACGATGATCTGATAGCCTTAGCCTCTAGTTGTGCGTTTGGCAGGCACCCCAAGAAGGAGAGAGGAAAAAATTAATCATAAAATTAATATGCCTTCTATACAAATGATTTGGTATGGTCACATGCAACATGGAATATTATTATATATCCACAGCCACTAGGACTTTCAAGGACTTATTTTGGCTTTGAACTCATACAAAGTGAGAACATTGAGAGTTAATGGGGGGAAGTAAGGAGTTCCAGATGATTTTGACTTCTTGGACATCTGTGAGATAGTTTCTTTATCTTGTTAACTAAAGTACTAAACCCCTTGAAAGGTGAAGTATTAAGCTAAGAAAAGGAGAGGCCAAGAACAAGATATATAGTGGTGGTGATCGATGGAATTTGAGATGAAAGTATAGTAGTGCCCTCTATCATCTCATTCTCCACACACACACACACACATATGGAGAAAATTTAGCTACAAAATTAGTTATAACATTAGACTACAACTTTAATAAAATAAACATTACTACATATTTTGAAAATCTAATACACGTGTCAAATTTTGGATCAATTGGATATTATTTATTGTATGATCTATAAGCTTGTTATAAAAACTTACAATTTAAACAATTTATTGATGAAATAACTATTAATATTTAATTTTCTAGAAATTTTGCAATTATAGAGGTTATAAGAAAAATATGTAATCTAATGGTGGATTTGTCAAAATTCATCTCAAATAAAAAGATATTGAGTAAGGTAATACTATAATCAATTTTGTAGCTAATTTTTTCTAAAAAAAATTTTGTAACTAAATTTTGTCCATAAAATATTATTTTTAAAAAATGTCATCTTGCTACATAATCATCTTATTTATAAAATAGTAATGTAGCACTTTAATGTTCTGTTTGTTTCGATGGAAAACCTTCTACAAAGATAATTTTTCATGTCTTCCAGTGTTTGATAATATTAAAAAAAAAAAAAAGTAAAACAAAACTATCTTTGATCAACAAAAAAAGTATGATTTATTTTTAGAAATTGTTTTCATTAAATTTTTTTTGAAAAACAATTCTATCTCACAGCAAGTTAAATAAGGGAAATTAGAAGATTATTTTTTAACTTATTTAAGGTAATTATCAAATATATAAAAATGAGATAATTTTATGAAAAATACTTTTTAGACAATGACTAATATTCTATAAAATATTTTTGCTTAAACAAACATAGCATAAATATTTTTACAATTACAATTCGGATAACGCAAACTTTTATGGTTATGATCCTATAAATTTACAATAGGGGCGCAATGCTCTAAGCCCTTAAGGGTAAAAAGGTAATTAAAATCCCCCTTATTTATAGATAAATACAACAGGAACAGGTAAATCATTTTTTCTCACCGTCGACTCTTCACATATCAGCAGGTTTCTAGGGTTTCTCCGATTCTATCTGCCTCATCTCAGCTTCCATTCTCGCCGATTCAACGGTAAAAACTTATCTCTGTCATCTTCTTCTTCTTCTTCTTCGTTTCAGTTGAACTATGGATTGCTATCATTATTATCATGAATAGTAGGAAACTTTCCCCCAATTCTATTGTTAATTCAAATTCATCCCAATTATTTTTTTCAATGTCTATATGTTCTATACGTAATTAATGAAAAATTCACTCTTTGCTGATTTTGATTAGATTTAGGTAGCCCACAAATCCAAATCCAAATCCAATAATAAATGTCTGTACAAGATTCTCCATCCGAGGCTGAAATTGTCACTCCTGCTAAGAAATCAAAACGGGGTGGCAATTTCAGCGTAGAGGAAGACAAGCTTCTTGTGTTGGCGTGGCTTAATACTAGCGTCGATGCCGTGCATCATGGTGGTAATAATGACCAAAACAACAAAGCCCCATTTTATACAAAAATCGCCAAATACTTCCACGATCACAAGAAGGATTCTACGCGAACTGTTGTCTCCCTAACGAGTCGATGGGGAGTGATTAATAGGGAGACGAGTAAGTTTTGTGAGGTGTTTGCTAAAGTTGAAGCAAAGAATCCAAATGCTACTGCCGAACAAATGAAGGTATCAATTGTGTTATATTGCAATGGTTTGAAGAAAATGTCAATTGCTTAATACTTTTCTGTTTTTTTAGATTGATGCCAAGGACTTGTTTAAAGAAATATACAAGTGCAATTTTCAATTCGAACATTGTTGGCTGTTGTTGAAGAATTTACCAAAGTGGACACTCAATAAGCCTAGGGAAAATTTGAGAAAAGAATTGCCTCAAACTCCGGATTCAATAGAGCAAGATCAAGCCGGGAGAGATGATGTCTTGCTTGATGACACTATGGATTTCCAGAGACCAATAGGTAGGAAGGTTGAAAAGCCCAACCGAAAGAGAAAAGATTCTGACAAAGAAGTCGCGGAATATCTGAAAAAGAAAATGAAATTTCTTGAAGAAACGTGTGCACAAGAAAAAGAGGTTCTTCGTATCAAAACGGAAAAATTTCGCTTGGAAGAGATGAGGGAGAATGAAAGAATTAATATTGAAAAGGAAAGGCTTCGGATTGAAAGAATCAAGGAGGATGAGAGAATTATGATGGTTGATACAAGTGCCATGTCGGAATCACAAAAACTTTTTTATCATGAACTCCAAAAGGAAATCCTTGCAAGACGAACCTTGAGTAAATAGTTAGGTTGAGATGATGTCTTCCTCTAACCTTATTTTGATAATAACTTATTTTAGGCATTGGTTTGTATTTTGTGACCTTACTTTGGTAGTAGTTTATTTTAGGCCTGAATTTGTATCTTGTCTAGAAAAAGTTCTCTCTTCTTTTTTTTTTTTGAAACAAAGTTCTTCTCTCTTTAATTCACTCCACTCCTTTGTATTTTCTACTATGCAATTATGTAATCGTAATATCTTAGCCTATACAAAACGTCTTATGAATTTTCCATATTTGATGTCACATACCAGTCACATTTTAGATCAATGTACTGAATGATTTCCATATCCAGTTTGGCAACCTCAAAAAAATAGCGCACCAATTTATTTAATCTAGTACATGATGAGAGTTCAGATTATATATTGTGCAACAAACAGAATTGTCACTGTATTTTGTCATCTTCAAACTAAAGACGTGCAAGTTCTCAAGTGCCTGGAAGAATCACTATGATTTCGACCCAAACTGGAAATATTCATATGGAGTTTTTCATAAAGGTTGAGATTCTTGGCACAACCTTTGTGAACAACTTTTTGTGATAGTACATATCTAAAAAAAAAAAGTTGTTCATAAAGGTTGTGCCAAGAAATTCATAACCGCAATCAGCACCTTTTCCATCTTCCATCCGGGCTCTCTTGAAGACTCGTGGCTGCTTTCTAGGAAAGGTTTCTCTCCAATATGGGTGTTCTATCAGATATTACGTTGCTTGAAAAGGAAAATTTAGAAAATAAATTATAAATACAAAAACTATTTCTATTTTCTAACCAATCATTGTTTCACAAGATATATGTGCCGCAAGTTTCCAACAAAATGGGTATAAATCTCATTTTTCACAAGATATCTTCATCCCTCTTTGCATCTCATTTTCTTTTCTGATCTTTTTTATAAGATTTTGATTGCAGTTTGTGCTGCAAGTTTTCAACAACAATTGATTAGAAAACAAGAATATAGGTGCTGCAAGTTCTTCATTCCTTGTTGCATCTCATTTTCATTTCTATCCTTTAGTACATTTTGATTGCAGTTTGTGTGTGTAAGACAAAATATTGCATTGTATATGCCACCCCCCTTTTTTTCCCTTTCTATTGAGGGTGCAGGGGTTGTTATTAAATACCCAAAAACCAAAATATTTATTTAAATTCTTAAATTATTTTGTTCTCTATCCAGTCAATGGCTATCATATATTGGCATCCAAAATGCAAATTGTGTAATGCTCATAAAGTTGTTGCCTATTAAGTACCAGTTAAGACGCTTATGTCACAGACTAACTGAGGACTCCAAAGGGTAGCACAATTGGCTGGGGACCATGCCTCCTGAAGCAGAGGTCACTAGGTCCCATTCCCTTCCCCCTCCCCTTAAGCCCAAAACGTACTAATAAAAAAACTGTAAAATCCAAGATTTATTTTAATCAGACTATACCAACTTAAATTATACACAAAATCTGGGGCCTCGGCAGAAGGAGAAGTGGAACATCTGAGGAGAATTTCAAAATCAGAAAGGCTTTGAAGTGTCCAAGAAATATATTTTTGGCGAAAGCTCCTGTATCGAAGGAACGAAGAGCTCAAAGGGTCAACATAAATGGAGGAAAGACTGAGGAAATACATTTGACAAAAAAAAAAAAAAACCAGAGAATTGCTTTGGAAAGCAATGAATCCTGTGCTTTCTTTGAATGCAGATAATAGAAGTTGTAGTTTGTAGGTAGTTTAACAATTGTACCAGCAGCATGAGGCAATTCTAAATTGATCAGTTTGAGTATCATGTCTCAAGCAACTTGCCACTCTAACTGGGGTCCTCATAGGATGCAGTGACTCGAATTCTCCTAACAATCTCATCCGGACATCTTGAAGTTCTATCAAAACAGACGGGTAACTAATCCAGTGGAAGCTTACTTTAGGCCTGAATTTGTATTTTTTGTCTAGAAAAAGTTCTTCTCTCTTCTTTTTTGGAACCAAGTTCTTTCTCTCTTTAATTCACTCCACTCCTTTGTATTTTCTACTATGCAATTATGTAATCATAATATCTTAGCTTATACAAAACGTCTTATGAATTTTCCATATTTGATGTCACATACCAGTCACATATTAGATCAATGTCCTGAATGATTTCCATATCCAATTTGGCAACCACAGAAAAACAACACACCAATTTATTTAATCTAGTACAAGATGAGAGTTCAGATTATATTTTGTGCAACAAACAGAATTGTCACTGTATTTTGTCATCTTCAAACTAAAGACATGCAAGTTTCTCAGGTGCCTGGAAGAATCACTATGATTTCGACCCAAGCTGGAAATATTCATATGGAGTTTTTCATAAAGGTTGTGCCAAGAAATTCATAACTGCAATCAGCACCTTTTCCATCTTCCATCCCGGCCCTCTTGAAGACTCGTGGTTGTTTTCTAGGAAAGGTTTCTCTCCAATCTGGGTGTTCAATCAGATATTCCCATTGCCTGAAAAGGAAAATTTAGAAAATAAATTAAAAATACAAAAACTATTTCTATTTTCTAACCAATCATTGTTTCACTAGATATATGTGCTGCAAGTTTCCAACAAAACAGGTATACATCTCATTTTTCACAAGATATCTTCATCCCTCTCTGCATCTCAATTTCTTTTCTATTCTTTTTTATAAGATTTTGATTGCAGATTGTGCTGCAAGTTTTCAACAACAATTGATTAGAAAACAAAAATATAGGTGCTGCAAGTTTCTTAAAAAGTCTTCATCCCTCGTTGCATCTCATTTTCATTTCTATTCTTTTTTATTACATTTTGATTGCAGTTTGTGTGTGTGTAAGAAAAATATTGCATTATACATGCCACGCCCCTTTTTTCCCTTTCTGTTGAGGGTGCAGGGGTTGTTATTAAAGACACAAAAACCAATATATTTATTTATTCTTAAATTATCTTGTTCTCCCTTTCTGTTGAGGGTGCAGGGGTTGTTATTAAAGACACAAAAACCAATATATTTATTTATTCTTAAATTATCTTGTTCTCTATCCAGTCAATGGCTATCATATATTGGCATCCAAAAGTAGAACATCTGAGGAGAATATATTTCAAAATTGGAAAGGCTTTGAAGTGTCCGAGAAATATATTTTTGCCGAAAGCTCCAGTATCAAAGGAAAGAAGAGCTCAAAGCGTCAACATAAACGGAGGAAAGAGCGAGGAAATACATTAAAAAAAAAAAAAAAAAAAAAAAAAAAAAAAAAAAAAAAAAAAAAAAAAAAAACAGAGAATTGCTTTGGAAAGCAATGAATCCTGTGCTTTCTTTGAATACATATAATAAAAGCTGTAGTTTGTAGGTAGTTTAACAATTGTACCAGCAGCATGAAGCAATTCTGAATTGATCAGTTTGAGTGTCATATGTCTCAAGCAACTTGCCACTCCAACTGGGGTCCTCATAGGATGCGGTGACTCGAATCCTCCTAACAATCTCATCCAGACATCTTGAAGTTCTATCAAAATAGGCAGGGGTAACTAATCCAGTAGAAGCTTATACCTGAAAAATGTTGAAAAGATTAAAATCAATATTTTAGAACATGGCTGCAAGCTTCAACTGCATACATTAACCAATAAGGTCTGCAAACATTTCATAAAACTATAAAGACCACACAAGTAACTGGTTTTGTGATTATGTGTCTTGCCATGCCATTAGTCAGTCCATACTAGAATCTGTCTTGCAAATGTAACTAGTCTAGTCATTACTCATTAGATGCCCTTGCCTTGCCATTAAATAGATCCAAACTAAAATATGTCTCATATAGTAGTATAAATATATGCTTCTTGATGAACCAAAACTATTTGATCCATACTAGTAATACTTGTTAGAAATCAATAATAAAATCAGAATGCATGTCAAATAAATCTTTTGGTTTTTGTTTCTGCACAATTGGGTTTTTCTCTAACTGAGACTTCAAATATGGCAAATTCATCAGAACTACAGGCTTAAATCATTAAGTTCACAGAAGTGCAAAGAGAATATATGAGAATGCATATACCAAGTATCTAAATAGCTGCCTATTACATGACATTTCCCATATTTTTAAATTAATAAGTTCACTCACAAGAATTTTTTTTTTTTTTTTTTTTTTTTTTTTTTTTTTTTTTTTGGGCACTCACAAGAACTTTGGTTCAAGATTGAAGCTAAGGCTGTATATATGGGCCGGGAAAATAATTTTTTCCTCAACTACATTGTTCACAGCAGAAACTAACTAGCATTTTGCTAATACAAAGTTTGATATTCCCAGATTGAAAAAAGGCTCTATTTCTTTCAAGCAAGTCTTAATTCATTTGCATGAACTAAATATAAGACTAAATTGTCCTATTTGATAATGTAGCGTTTGATAAGTTCATGTATGTTATGGGTTTAATATGAAGTTACATGACCTTATGGTTAATGGAGAATGATTAAACATTTGTTCTAAGGAAAGGCAACCATTCTTTGTAGCAAAAAGTACAACTTACAAATCAGAGTCAGAAGTGGAGGCCATGATTATGAAGGACTATCCTACCTCTGCAAAACCCCATTTATCTTAGTTGATCTTTTCAATCTTAGATCAGTTGAGATAAATTAACACTACATGAAAGATATTACCAAAATCACATACCAGGTTCTGTAGCAAGTGCAATTCGATCCCTTAAGATCACAAGTTCAGATGACAATTCATCAGAGCCCAAAAGTTTAAGGTAGTCCATTGCTGTTGTTAAAAGCCCTTGACTTGCTAAAATTTCAGCATATTTTTCAACAAGCTTACACAAAGATGCACTAAATCGCTTCTGCCCAGTTGCCAAGGCAAGGACAATAGTCTTTTCCATCAAATCCTAATCAAATGATTAAAAAAATAAATAAGTATTGTGGCCAGAATATACAGGTCAAAAATTACACCTCTACAAGTACCAAATTAACCTGAAGAAGCTCAACATAGGATTTCCCTTCGTGCTCAGTTCTAAGACTCCTTGATCAAATTTCCACTGTTTTATCAATATTTCCCGCACATATATAACAAAGAATAGCAGCCAACGTGTTACCAGCGGTCATGAGATTCAAAGCAAGTGTGTCACAGAGCATAGTCCATTCCTGTCTCTGTGCAAACTGTTTGATGGTGATTTTTTTTTTTTAGGGAAAAAAGAAGGAATAAGAATTTAGCAGACACAATAACTTCATGATCAATGCAATTAATTGCACAAGAAACTATTTCTTACAGTAACTACTACAGGATAGCCATCATTGCAAAGTAAGAAACAAATATGTTTAATTTGACTTGTCTATCTCTTAGGCCATAGCACAGAAGATCAGCAGGTCAAGAGTTCATTACCTCCACAATAAATCCAGAAACAGAAACTCATTAAATTTATAGTTTCAAGAGGCAGACTGTTGACTTCTAATAATAATGTCTGAATGCAAGGATAATTTAGACAAAAGATGCCCCATAAAAGAAACAATATCTCCATTTGCTAACATCAACATGAAAAGGAAGAGATACTATGTAAATGCAAGTAACAGAAAACCATTCCACAGCATTTAATATCATAATAAACCATTCAGCAAACTAAGAGGGGAAATATAATATATATATATATATATATATATTAATGGAACAAGCATGAAACAGGGAAAGAAATTCAGCAACAAAATACCATTAATTTGGATTCAATAAAAAATTGATTTAACTTTCCATGCATCTAAATTGTAAACAATGAGCTGGAATCTCACAAAAAAGAACTCTATCTTTGCCAGGAGTAATAAAACTTACACTACAGAGAAGAGCAAGTGTTTCTTTCCAGAATTTCAGTGGCCTTGTATTTACAAGGCTCAAGAGATCATTGTTCAGCATTGCAGAAACAACCTGAAAATGAAACCCCCATGTATGAAAGAGACATTATAAATACATTGTTAATAATCAATTGATAAGATAAAAAATATTTATCTCCAATCATTTTACATAGCTTCATATGTTCATCAAAGTAAAATGAGGCTATTCAAGATAAATAAACTACCTTTAGGTAAGGTGATCGGCTAATCTTAAAGCATTGATCCCGTGTGCTCTCCCACAAGGATGCACCACCAACATTAGCAATAACTAAAGCATCAGCCATTTTATTTGCAGATATGCACTGTGCAACTGCCCCCTCGTAATCTCCAACAATTAAAGCATTTTGGACAACATCATCAAATGCTGGGTCAGTGCTTTCCTCAAATCCATCTGGTTCTTGTTGCAATTGTTCTGAATCAGGGGCAGTATCTCCAATAGCAAAGTTTTCACCACGAGAGGTAGACACAGGCATTCCAGCTGGGCTAAGATTGTTAAAGAAATCTTCCCCATTATCAGTAGAGAAAACGTTAACTTATTTATCATCCCCATATCCAACCTTCTCAGTTACGGTATCATCAAGTTCAAGTGCTTTTACTTCCTGGGAAAGATCTTTGACACTATCTTTCTCTTTAGTAGGTACACTGAAACCCAGGTAGGAGGCAGCTCTGTCCTTGCTGTCCCATCATCTTCAAACATAACCTTCAAGAAGTTCCATGTTTCTCGGTCATCCTCAGATCTGTTAAAACAGCTCAAAAGGAATCAAGAGATGCAAAAGTAATAGAGCAACTTCTAATAGCAAAAGATAAAAATATTTGTTCGCCAGCAAAGACAACATACTCAGTCTCTTGTGACTTTTTCTCACAAAGTACTCTCAACAAAGACCTTTCCCCATTTTGAATTGCAGCTTCAAATTCAGACGATCGACTGACCAAACTGTCTTCAGTAACTAAGGTGTGGACATAAACCTGGACAAAGCGGGAAAAAAATTAACAACAAATACAACATAAAATAAGAGAACAAAGAAACCCTACAAGCTTGCCACCAAAGCCAAAAGATGCCCCAGCAGGACGTTTATACCATTTTGGAGCTCTCAGAGGAGCTGCATAAAAAAGGTATTACTATGAAACTCAATTTCACAGGAAATATAATCAATTACAGAAAGTAACAACAAATGATTGTGGGATGAAAGGAGGGGAAAAGGAGGAGAAATAGGAATAAGTACTGGCATGCATCAATTCCTAAATTACTTCACACAGTGTACAATCTTCTCTTCCCTGTATGAACTCACTACTCATCCATTTTATAAAGAAACAATTGTCTATTTCGCTTGCAATTACCCAACGAAATTCAGGACTTGCATATGTAAGCTAATCGGTGAAACAACTACAGAATGGAAATTCTATAATGAATACGACGTTTTGACATTTAATAATCATATAAAATAATAATAGGGCTGAATTTGGCATCGGGTTTTAGTATTAGTTTTTAGCTTTTAACTTTTATATACAACTTTTTAAAACCTCACTTTTTTTCACTTTTCCCCACTTTTTCTCACATTTTTCAAGAGAAAAGTACACTAGCACACTTTCAGCAAAAAGCTAGATAAGCTATTCCCAAATGGACACTAGATACAACCCCCAAAAAATAATGTCATTACAAGAAACTCAAGAAACAAAATAATAAAAACAATGATCTTTGTCAAAGTGTGGCTCAAATCATTCCAACCATGTTTTGGGACTAAGGTGTTATTGAACTTACACTTTGCAAGACTGGAATCTGCAGCATCTCAGCCACCCCCAGTCTTATACAGAGGTGGAGATGCCATTTAGCCCGAAGGCCAATCTATTAACAATGCTGCAGAGGCAGTGTTATGTTTGTGAATTCAAAATGGCAAAATCAAAATTGAGCTTGCAGGATGTCAATTGAATGGCATTGTGTCTACAAGAATAAATTACCCAAAAGGTTGCACCAATTAAGAAGAAGACTTGAAAAAAAATGTCCAAGACATGATCAGCAACAAAGTCATAAGCATACAAGTTCAGAAAGTTTTTCATCTTATATAACCATGAAAAACACTGCCAACTGATTTAAAATTTTTTAGGATTAAATTTTTTCCATTGATTGATGGATTAAACCAAACAACTAACTTCAAATCAGAAGAGAATTACAACAACAAAGCATTAGTCTCAAACTTTTGGGCTCAGCTATGGAACCTCAACAGATTAGTTAGGGTCATCCACATGTATTCTTCTTCTCCATTCTATTCTATCTGAAATCATACTCTTGGTTACTTCCTTAATTGACATGTCCATTTTTATCACTTCTACTCATGCTATTTTGGTCTACGTCTACCTCTACCTTTTTCATTCCCTCAACTTGGATCAACTCACTCTTCCTTACCGGTGCCTTAATCACTCTCCTTGAACATGACCAAACCAAATGTTGTATGTCGATTGCACCATACACTTTAGAGGATAGGATGTACAAGTTGGTTGATCATATAGACCCATATTAGCCACCATTACCCAATCCTCAAAACAACCAACTCCTTTTAGAAGTGACTTACTAGTGACCCACAACCCAAAAATAATAAACA
Source organism: Quercus lobata (assembly GCF_001633185.2). Lineage (NCBI taxonomy): Eukaryota > Viridiplantae > Streptophyta > Magnoliopsida > Fagales > Fagaceae > Quercus > Quercus lobata. The sequence goes on along the minus strand of NC_044907.1, from coordinate 3,182,114 downwards.
AATAAACAAAAGATTGTTTATTTCCATATGCACACACATATAGTGTATGAATGTCTACAAAAAATACTTTTTTTATTATAGCTCAGGCAGCACGCATTTGGTACATATGTAACTTGCCCATAAAAAAGACTTTTTAATATCCTTTGAAGTACACCAAAGCCTATCATTTACTCTATCATGTTAACTTCTTGCCAACAAAAGCCTATCATTTCAAGAGATGAATCAGTAGTTGAGTTCAAGACACAACAAAAAGACAAGCTCAAATCTCACTTATTACAAAACCAATAAGTGCTAATTTCTCCCCCAAATCTTTTAAGAAACAAGCTACCATGGCCAAGACAATGCATGTAAAAATAAACGCCAGTATGCATATCAAACCACTGTAGGCAATTTGATGATATGATTTATGAGAGCTAATAAGAAAAAATTACCTGCACCAAACTCATTCTCTCCAACGCCATATCGACTGCAATAAGAATTAAGTGAAATCCATTACAAAAGAAGGTTCCACTATAGGCCATTTTGCAAATGAATCAACCTTTTCTACCAGGGTTGGAAAAACTCACATGAGCATGGGTAATTTAGCAGTGTGCTTTCTGAATTTCAAGATCAGGTTTTCATAGAAACTTTGTTCCACATTCCAAACCATATTAGACAAGTTCCCTAATGCAGGACAACCAAAACAATGCATCAACAAAATTAAAGAACAAGAAATAAAGGGATACGTAACCTAGAAGTCAACACCTAGGCTTGCTTGGAGTCAAACCAAGCAAAAGAAAACCTCTAGGAGTTAGCTTCTAGGGTTGGCTAGAGTTAGCACCAAACCATTGGGACAATTTCAAGAGACATTTTATTCATCATCAAAATAATAATTCTCCATAGGAGTATATTATTGTGCTTATATAGACTACCAAACCCTAATTCTAACTAATATAGGAAACCTTAATTCTAATTCTAATTGACTAAGGAAACCTAATTCTAAATGACTTGAGAAATCTCAATTATTGAATTACAAAAACAACACTGACTCTAGGCTATAAAATAAAGCTACTAATGATACTGATTAACTACTAAGACCTAAAATAAAATGCAATTATCCAATAAATATTCAATTGACTCCAAAATTAAATAAGACCAAATTTTAAATAAAATTTCTTAGCACTTCCCACACCATCCCTTAATCTAATCCCCAATCAACACCAACTCTACATTCGCACAAATGCAATCATTGTCCATTCTATTTTTGTTCATGTTGTCATTCATCAATATTGGAATCCATATGCCACAAAAATTGTAAATGCAATATTCCCATGTTGCTTTACCCATCCCCCTTACACCCTTTTGTCCCACTCATCTCTTTAGCACTCATACTAAATTGCAGTTATTGACAAAATGGCATATAATATGCATAAAAAGATCCATCACTTTGCTCAATTATTTTCCATTTTAATTGTTGCCAACATACAACTTGTAAAAAGCCTAAAAAGAAAGCAGAACCTTTTAGACAGATCTATAAAAATATAATTGGTATATACCTCAATGTTATAAATTCCAATTTTTCCATCAAATGAAGATGCTGATATAACCCCAGGTATCTTTGGATACCAGTGTACATCAAAATTCCAGTTGGTAACAGTAGGCAGTTCAGAAACAATCTGAGTCAAAATCAAAAAACAAATAAGTGTTACCATAGCAAAAAGTATCCTATACTGAAGAACAACCCAGAAGAAAAATCATAATAGGACAATCTTCATAAAAATAACAGACCCATGATAAGGAAGGCCAAATTCCATAACTCTCCAGAAACGGTATCCCAACGAATAGTTTGACTATCTTTGGCACAGGTAATCAAATAAGAACTGTCAATGGGACACCACGCCATCACAATTACACCTGATGTAAGAAATGCAGACAGGTGGAAAATATTCAACATCTTGCACAACAAAACTAAAATTTTGATAATTGTATATTGGAAATTGGAAGTATATGTACTGCATAGCTAGAACAACTAAGGTGGCATTAATTAAATACTACTGCACCAGCCATTGGTGACTAGAAAAACTTATAGAAATCCAAATCTCTGTATGCATTTAATAAATCACATCTAAATCTCTGTATGCATTTAACAAATCACAAAACAAAACAAAAGCTTCTATAATCTAGTAATATGGCACCCATTATATACATAATCAGGCAGCAATTAAAAAATATTTGAACTTCAAAGATAATTCAATTTGTAATACTATGTACATCTGGATTCGCATGTAAGTATCATGAGGATCATAATTTGGCATGAATAAACTTTAGTCACTATGAAACTGGAGTCAATTTCCTAAATAGGTTTCCAATAAACCATATATAGAATAGCTACCATACTCATTCAATGTTATACAAACGATGGGGAAACAGGGCAACAAAATATTGGATGAATCTACAACTAAAGAACATGCCTAAACAGCTGACCTCATAAAGGAAAGGTGACTCATAGTCAATTTGAAAAGCATGAGAAGTTTATAAGGGAAAAATGATGAGAAAAGGCAAAATAATTTCCTATCAATCAAATAAATAAATTATGAGTACTTTCTATTTGAAGAATAACAATAGTAATCGACAAATAATACTCCTCAAGCAGCTACTGCAAATTGGGCATACAATCAAATTCAATTATTCTAGACATATGCAAGCACAAGAGAGGGATAGGGAAAAAAATTCAAAAAGTCATGCATGGCTAATGGTATCCCAAAACAGCAATCATATAAACATAAACTGATAAAATCAATAATACAGTTAAAATGGAATATCATGTTACAAAGTACCATTACCTTTAGTATGCCCCGTGAACTCTTTAACTGGTGTCATTATATTCCGCATATCCCATAACTGCTTGCATAATATTGCTATAAATTAATGAACAGAAGACCTTTTTTTTTTTTTTTTTTTCTTTTTCCTAATTAGATAACCTCAAAATCATATTTTGCACTCAAGTAAAGCAACATCTTTCAATTTCCACATAACTACTCAAAAACTTCTCCTAACATTTTCATCACATTCAAGAAAACCTGACTGATTATCGCTTTTCGACTGTATATAGCTAGCGATATAGTGAGAGAGAAAGCAAAATTCAATTTGCACAAGCTAAAATTAACACAGAAACAACAAAATCATTATATGAAATGGTTCAGTTTATGCTCTGAGTTTAGTAATTTTTAAAAGAGAGAGAGAGAGAGACTGACAGCCGGAGGTTGGAGGAGTTGAGAATGGAGAGCTTGTGAGTTTCAATCTCCCAGCCATGGATGCGGAGACCGCGGCAGCCATCAGGCAAGGGTTCAGCACTGGCGGCTTTGAGTTCCTTCCCTTCCACTTCTACTATCCATAGAAAAAATAGCTTCAAAAAAAAGGAATCATCTTGACTGGAATATTTCTATAATCACAATAACAATAATTAATAGATGCTTGATCTCTATAAAGTATATTAGATGTTATAAAACAGGTCAGTGGAAGATTTCTTTTTGTTTTTTTCTTTTTTTATAGCTCAAATCAACCAACAATATCAGTCAACAGAGTGAGAAAAATTAGTTAGTTCATTGTTTTGATACCATATATTAACATTTTCCTTTCTAAATTGCAAGCTACATTTCTAAATAAAACTGGGATGCTTGAAAATTATATTTTACTATAAAGCATGATCCCCATAGTGATTTGACTTAGATAAAAACTGTGATAAATGGCAAATCTGTAGACATAACAAAAAACTGGAAGCTTATAAATATAAAAAGGAATTAAAGCAAAAAAATACCTGTAGAATGAGCTGATTCCTATGCCATGGTTACCCGGTTCAATTCTCCAATTTTGACTCTGTTTACACAATGGGTAACGAAGCACATCAAGTACATCACCACATCAACCCGGTTGAAAATAAAAAGATGAAATTTATTGAAATGTAAGAAATTAGATAAAGGGAAAAGGAAAAGAAAAGAAAGGAGAAAGTACCGGTGAGTGGGTTGTTGAGTTGTTGAACAATTGCAGCACCCAAAAGCTTTAATTAAGTCCCAATTCTTATGATCAGGTTTCTATGGTTCTTCTTCATCTGAAATTTAATCACCAAGAAATAAAGCCGTTGAGAGAGAACAATGGAGAAGAAGAATTGTGCATTTGGATTTTTTTTAATCGAAGGTTGGGAATAAAATGGTGACTTTTACATACCTGGCTCTTCTTCTTGCCGAGACAGATCTCCTTCCAAATTAGGAATGTGAGAAATTTTATGCCAATCTTCCCCGATTTGCTTCTTGCATCTTTTCATTAAGATGGGACAACCCCAAATTTCTAGTGTTTGCAAAGAGGTAAGGACACCGAATCCTTCTGGCAATGATTCCAATTTAGGGCAATCCCAAATTCGTAGTGTTTGCAAAGAGGTAAGGGCACCGATTCCTTCTGGCAATAATTCCAAATTAGGGCAAGCCCAAATTGAAAGATATTGAAGAGATATAAGTTTGCAGATCCCCTCCGGTATAGCTATCAAACTATGACAATACTCAATACGGAGATATTGTAGAGAGCTGACATATTGAAGTCCCGTTGGGAGAGAGACCAACTTCGGAAGTTCATATAATTGCAAAGAGAGAAGGGTTGTAAGTCCTTGCCATTCCATCTCATCCCAATCATTGGATAAATCAACCACCTCAGAGTTCCCAACAAACAGATATTGAAGTGCCGTAAGATTTCGAATGCCTTGAGGAAGAGGACAGTTGTCTAGATGTAGAGAACGGAGAGAAATGAGATTTGGTAGGCACTCCTCTGGCAAAGCTTCTTCCGTTTCTTTTATGCTAATGTAACTTAATTTGGAGAGAGGGGCAACAATTGTAGAAGAAGAAGAAGAAGAGGCGATTGATGGTAGATTCCTCTCCCATGACTGCTTCAAGTTCAAGCTACAATTCCATAGGCACAAACTTTCGAGATATGGAAACAAAGGAAAGGAAGTCAGCTGATTAGGGCAATCCATAATTGTTAAGTCGGAAAGACGAGGAAATGAAGGAAGAGAATCCCTCCTTCCCCGCCACCATCCCTTTAAATTACGGCAATCCCAAATTGTGAGTTTCTCCAAAGATGGGTAGAATAAAGAATCACTGTTATCCCTCTCTGAATCTGATATGTGCTCTAAAGAATACAATTCGGACAAATGGATAATTTTGAGAGAAGGTAATTGGTCCACCGGTGGAAGATATTGGCATTTTTTACATGAATATAATTGAAGTTGGACAAGATTTGTGAGTGACATAAGCCAATGTGGAAGTATCACTCCCCTGCCCCACGTTAAACTCAGTGCATTGAGATTTATATACGTTGGCCAGGCTTCCATTGGCATGTCATTGTAACCAACATCCGTCTCATTAATGTCTTCTTCTACCCAATTTAAGGCCAACCTATCAAGACATTGTTTCTCTTTCAAATTTGCATCCTTACACTCCAACCGACAATGATATAGGCTCAATATTTCAACTTCAATATATGGAAACAAAGGAAAGGAAGTCAGCTGAGGGCAATTCCTAATATGTAAGTAGGAAAGACGAGGAAATGAAGGAAGAGAATCCCTCCTTCCCCGCCACCATCCCTTTAAATTAAAGCAAAATAAAATATTGAGTTTCTCCAAAGATGGGTAGAATAAAGAATCACTGTTATCTCTCTCTGAATCTGATATGTGCTCTAAACAATCCAATCTCTCCAAATGGATAATTTTGAGAGAAGGCAATTGGTCCAACGGTGGAAGATATTTGCATTTATTACAAGAGTATAATTCAAATCGGACAAGATTTGTGAGCATCACAAGCCAATGTGGAAATATCACTCCCCCGTACCTATTTAATCTCAATGCTTTGAGATTTATATGCGGTTGCAAGGCTTCCACTGCTGACACGTCACAAACAACACCCGTCTCATCAGTGTCTTCTTCTACCCAATTTAAGTCCAACCTATCAAGCCTTTGTTTCTCTTTCAAATTTGCAGCCTTAAACTCTAATGTGGCATCTTTTGTTTGTTTGAGATTTACAATTGACAGATTTCCTCTTAGCTCATTTAGTCTCTCAAGTTCCTTCAATCCACCGTTACTTTTAGGCACTGAATCAATCCTACCTTTACTCATCACAAATCTTGACAATGTCTGTAGATCAGTCAATTGGCCCAGTCCATTTGGCATATGAGTTAAACCCGAACAACCATCAATCTCAAGAAACCTGAGGTTGATTAATTTGTTAATATCATTTGGCAATTCTTTAAGGTTTTTACACATAGAAAGTTTAAGTGTCTGCAAATTGTACAACTTGACAATAAAATTAGGAAGCATCTCAATGCCTTCATTCATAGAAAGATCGAGATATCTTAGATGCTTCAACTTTTTTATAGAACTTGGAATTGTTTTAATCCCCATGTTATGCAAATCCAACAAGCACATGAACTTAAAACTTGCAATAAATTCACTAGAAATTGAATCATTTGATCTTATGGTTTTATACTTTGGTTGACATGGCAAAAGAAATGTTCTTATCCTTCTTGCTTTACATAATGAGATCGGAATTTCCGATGATGAGTACAATTCATCCCCAAATGACACATGACGAGTTTTCTCGTCAATGACTTTCTCTTTTGAATAAATGGTGGTGCTCTCTGATCCCGTTACTTGTATTGCTATATCATGCATGAGATCATGTATTTTGAATTTTGAAATATTGCCAAATTCATCTTTTTTAACTTCTTGAAAGAATGATCTCCAAAGCAAATCCATAAAATACTCATGACCAACATCTTCCGGACATTGTTTTTCATCATACAATGTGATGAACCCCTGTGCCATCCACATATTAATCAAACTTGATTTGTCAATCTCATAATCCTTTGGAAATAGACTACAATAAGCAAATCATTGCTTCAAATGTGATGCGAGATAATTGTAACTCAACTTTAATGTTGGTAAAATGTCACTTTCGTTTTGACGTATTTTTGAAAGTTCATTGGTTTTGAATGATCTCCACTCTATTTCGGATTTTTTGAAATACAATAAACCACCTATTGTTCTAATTGCAAGTGGAACCCCTACACACATTTTTAAAATTTCCTTCCCAATTTCTAAAAAGCTTGCATTCATCTCTTCTTCCCCCTCTTCAAATGCCATCTTCTTAAATAAAGACCAGGCATATTGTTCTTCTAAACCCTTTAGCACGTGTGGTTGAATAGACTGCGAAATCTTTGCCACGATTTCACTACGTGTAGTCACTAAGATTCTACTGCCTTTTGCACCACCCATTAAAATTTTTTTCAATTCACTCCATTTTTCACGATCCTCATTCCACACATCGTCCAACACAAGCATATATCTCTTTCCATTAATTTCTTTTTCGAGATCATTGACTAATGTGTTCATTTCAAGGTCTTTTGGTTTCTCATTTTTTATACATTCCAAGATTTTCTCAACAATTATCTTCACATCAAAATCGTCAGAGACACACACCCACAATTTTAGCTCAAAATGGTTCTTGATTTCCTCATCATTGAAGACAAGTTGAGAAACTGTCGTCTTTCCTAGTCCTCCGACACCAACTATCGGAAGGACAGAAACATTCTCCTTGACATTGGGATCCAACAGAGATCCAATGATGGCCTTCTTATCCTCCTCCCTCCCAATAACATCTTCAGCACGTACAACAGAATGAGTCTGCTGTCTTGCCTTATACCTGACTTGTCTCTCCTCAGAACGCTCATCTAAATGGAATTTCCTATCAGCTGCAATCGCATCAAACCTCTCCCTCATGGCCTTAACCTTATGACCCATTCTAAGACCATATGCAAGCTGATTAGATTTGGAAAAGAAGATGCGTACCTCTTTGGCCTTCTTGTCCCGGGTCATTACTTCCCGTCGCAAGGCCTCAGTGGAGATTTCATCCAGCAAGTCATCCGCATCAAACATGGCGTCCTTAAGCCTTTGCAGCCACAGTTTGACTTCATTGTTGTGTTTCTTCGCCTCTGCATCCAAAAGCACAGCACTGATTGTGGAAACTGTCTCCTTGAGTTTTTTGATCTCGTCTTTGACACCCCAGATGAGCGCAATCTCTTGGACTGCTACGTCGCCCGCTTTCCTGATGATTCCACTAGAAACGCTGAACAGAGCTCCTTCCGCCATTTCTTAATTAGTGAGAATTGAATGAATGCTGCTCTTTGTGAGAACTGTGATCTGTGACAAGGGATGGAATAGCAGATTGAACAACAGATAAAAGACTCTCCTACTTTTTGAGTGCTTGTATGATAGTAAAACACGTAGTTGTGGGGTACAACGATGTGAACAAAACATGCATCTTTCCCCAACTTGCATCAATCATTTAAAACCCAATGGCCCTCAGCACCACCGAAAGAAAACTGTGTTTGTTTTAATTGGTTTCTTGTAAGTTGGTATCTTTTCCTCTTACTCTGTTCAGTATATATATATGACAGAATCTCTGTAACTTCGTTCATTGTGTGAGTGCATAAATTATTTTCCAAAGTATTGGACCATCTTCAAGTTCTACGGTTTCCTCAAGTAAGTTTAATATTAATAAAAAAGAATAACTCATAAAAATAATTTAAAATTATTTAATGTACCAAACTTGTGAAGGTTGTTGTGTTTGTGTGTGATAAATGATTGATGAACAGTTGATGGGAAAATTAAGACTTGGTTGTACAATATGTATGTATTCAAACGATATTAGTTTTGAGCGTGTGTATATAACTATACATATAACTTCTGAGAGTTTTGTTTTATTAATTTAAGAATTGTGAATTATTTTGTAGCTAGGTTTCTGTAATTATGAACTTGCACTGAGTTGTTGACAACATAAGCACACATGTCTAGTATTAACAGTTTATATCTCTAGCTCCTAGCAACCCAATAACATTCTAGGTTAAACAACACTTCTAAACCATGGAAAAGAATAGAAGTTAAATACTTCTTCCCATTGTATTTTATTTTATTTTATTATGAATGTTTTTTTTTTAATAAATGTTATCTTGCAAAATATCTATAATATGTATATTATTAACTCTAGTGCGTCACACGAGTTTGCATGTAGTATGTGTGTGTGTGTGTATATATTATATTTTGAGAATTCTTTTTATATTATGGGTGTAATGAATGCTCAGAGGCAATTGTTAACAAACAGTTATAAAAAAAAATTTGATACCACTTTTATGGGAAAAATAAAAAAACTGTCAAAATATTAATTACTTATTTTCTTTTTCCATAAAAACTTTCTTAAAATGGTTCATTAACGAATGCCCACAAATGCCCTTAGGGCATTCATTAAGATTTCCCTTATATTATTACTGTAGGGTTAAGGGCCCAAATTATATAGTGGGCCTTAGGCCTTGTCCGAGAAGCATGGCGGTCTGAGGAAGAACGAATGGTAAAGAACGGTCTAGGCTCAGGATTTAATAAGCAAATTACGAATGAGAAGGTTGTCCGAGGAGAAATATATCCTCGGATACAATAAATACAACTCAAATATGTATTCTAATGATCAGAGTGACCTTCCATGAAACTCCAGTGATAGGGATGTGCATCATGAACATACGAGAATGATGGGAACCCAAAAATATCTAAGGAAAAGCTGCTACCATCGCATTGAATGCATTGCAGATACTTTTCTGGTCGTATTAATGTGGAGAAGATCTCTGAACAGTGTTACCTTGGCTACCGCAGCTCACAGAAAGCCAAAGAAGGTGTCTGATGGGACAGGTACTCAAGTAAGGGCTCAGATAACCAATAAGTATAAGACCAAGATGATCCAAAGGAAACTATATAACGTAAGAGACCCTCCATGAGAGAGGGACCGAAAAATAGAAGAAGAACACTATAACTATCAAAATTATACTCTTATTCAGTTTAATTGATTTATATAAAGACTCAGCTCCTCGAGTACAGCAAAGCTAGTCCCACTTTTAATGGCCAATCATATAATATTTTCCATAGAAAGCCAGTAATTAACCACTACTGGCAGAGTTCAGATCACCAGAGAACATAACACGAAAACATTTCATACTTATACATTATACTGAAATTCATAGTTTGCATAACATTTTATAATAAAAGCATCTCTATTGTTTTCTTTAAACATCATGATCGTGAAATTAGTAATAACATTAATATGTTTAAATCATATACATAAGGTTTCAAAAGCTCACGAACATGTCTTTGTCTAAAACATGATTACATGTTATATCTCTAATAAAAAGCCTTTTAATGCATAATAAAACATGATTACTTGAAAGCAGAGGAACCAAGAGCCTAAAGTCGAATGAGCTCAGACTTGGTGACTGGTAACGCCTAAACCAAATATCAAAACTTATTACTATCAATTATTCCTTATCATAAACTTACACATTTATCTCAAAACCTATCTCTTATAATCAATAAAATCCTAATCTCACCTTAACAAGGTTCCCACAAACACAAAATATGTTCATCATACAACATGATGTACTAAATCATAGAAAAACCAACATTCTCACATTAATCTCATATCTCTATAAGAGTTAACTTCCTTTCAAAAGGTGCTTTGAGATTAGGGCAATAATGCATGCATAAATATAAAATCCTTTAAACATGGTCATATAACCATATACATTCATATGACAACATACAACGCATTGAACAAGACAGCTTCATAAAAACAACAAGCTGATGGTTTAAAACCCCTCCTTTAAGTACTAAACTCTGAACCAAGCTATACAAAATTTAGCTATGATCTAAACATATCAAATGATAAGCATAATAAATTATAACTCAAATCATTCACCCTAACTTTAGAATTAAATTCTCAAAGTTAGGCATGTCCTTTACTGTTCATTGTTTTATTCCAACAGCATATACTTCATTTATAAAATACAAATGGGCTACCAAAGCACATCCAAACTTTGTGAAATTTTACAGAGAAACTCCTCTAGATGTCTAGTAAATACCATATAATTTTGGAGTCAAATCATAAAACCATGATTTACTAAAAATCATACAAGACAACTTGCTCAAATCTGTCCTGACAGATTTTCATGCAACTTAGAAATTAAACCATTATTTTTATATTGATCAAAATGCTGTGAGACCACTTCCATAACAATCATATGTGTTTTAGCTTTCATAGAAAATATCTCTAGCATCCAAATTCACTGTATACAAATTAATACATAATTTATCATGTGTAAACACAGAATCTGTCACAGTGACAGCTTTGCAACATTTTCTTATCAATTCACAAACAATTATCAAACGATAGTATTTTCATATGGGGATTTTTATACACTCATTAGACATGTTATAAAACACTTATATATAGTCATTTAACCATTTATAGCAAAATTGAATACAACACAAATCCCAACAGTAACATCAAAAGTACTCATCCTAACTTTTTCTTACTCCTTAATCATATAAAATCATTAATTAGTAAAAACCCTAATCTACCTTCAACAAATCACCAACACAGTTTCAAGGCTTCTTAAAATAGCATATATATATATAGACTTACAAATTCATGATTTCCTAATTTTACAAATCACAAATACCATCACTAAAATTCCTTGAAGAAATCATGGATTCTAAGGTGAGAGTAGCTAGAACCTTTACCAAATTTATGGTTCTTGAGTGGAAATAGAAGTAGAATTACTCTTGCATGAAAGGATTTCCTTTTCCTAGTAAACCCGAAAGTGTGAGAGGTAGAGAGCTTAAGAGAGTATTTGAGTCTTCTAGTTTCTTTGAGGGATTATGAAGAAGAAATTATATGGAGCTTCATTTTTCCTTTTGAGGTGTTGACCATGGGTTTGAGAGAAAGACTCAAGAGAGCTTCCTAGCTCTTTCCTTAAGAGAAAAGAGAGTAAAGTGAGGTGAGAATTCAGATTTGTGTGGATCCGTGGGAAATGAGAGGAAGAGTGTTTCTTGGAAATTCTAGTTATATAGGAAAGTCAAAGAAGGGATGAGGTGGAGTTTGTTCATTGCATGGCCGGCCAAGTCTTGGTCTTTGGGGTTTGTCAACATGCAAGACACTTTGGCTTTACATGTGTTGAATTTTAATTGGTTGCATGTGAGTGAAATTTTTACTATACTATCTCATGCATCATGCTTAATTAAAACACCAACTATGTATCTAATAACTTAAACCATTTAATATAGTTTTGTACATACTTAGTATGTATATACATATATATATATATATATATTCATATACATCTAGCCATTCAATTATTTAAAATCTTTACAATTCTTATTCAATGGTATTATAAAATAATATGTTTATTAAATACTATTCTATTAATTATAGAAAGAAAGTAGCTTAAAATAATAATAATACTTAACCACTCAAACATATAGTTTAATTATAAAGTTGGGTCGGGGTGTTACAGTTTTGGTAATTCTCACATAAACATAAACTATTAAGAAATTAATTATGATTTCAATTATTTAACCATTATTCTAATGATTCCTTCACGTGTGAATTATCTCAAGTTCTTAATGACATTTAGTTCGTTGAATCATTATTCCAATAGGTACCTTGTTGAGGAAGTATGGCCTTGCTGCAAATAATATCTTGGATGCTTACCTAATAGATGCTAATGGAAAAATTATGGACAGAGAAACAATGGAAGAGGGTTTGTTTTGGGCTATTAAAGGGGGTGGTGGAGCAAGCTTTGGAGTCACTCCAGGAAAATCAAGCTGGTTCGAGTTCCACCAACAGTGTCAACTTTCAATATTAAGAAAACACTTGAGCAAGGTGCCACAAAGCTTGTCAACAAGTGGCAGTTCATTTCAGATAAGCTACATGAAGATCTCTTTATTAGAGTCATCAATCAAAATGTGGGAAATGGGACTCAAAAGACAGTCCAAGCTTCCTTCAATTCATTATTTCTTGGAGGAGTTGACAGACTAGTGCCATTGATGAACGAAAGCTTCCCAGAGTTGGGACTTCAAGCTGAAAATTGCACTGAAATGAATTGGATACAATCTATCCTTTTTTTGAATGGATTTCAAACAAGTGAGCCTTTAGAAGTCTTACTGAACAGAAAAACCATCTATAAGGACTTCTTGAAAGCAAAATATGACTTTGTCAAGGAACCCATATCAGATATTGGACTAGAAGGGATATGGAAAAGGTTTTTGAAAGAAGAGAGAGTATTTATGATAATGGATCCTTATGGGGTCTAAAATACTTCAAGGGTAACTTCAAGAGATTGGCACTGGTGAAGAGCAAGGTCGATCCAATTTTTTTTTTTCAGAAATGAATAGAGTATACCACTCCTTCTAGAAAGTGGTGCAGATTAAGTAGTTGAACATATATATTTGTATAAAAGAAAATTAGTTTCAGATTTGTGGGCATTTGTCATTACAGTGCATACAAATCAAAGCTCAAATATACAATGTGAAATCAAAATGCAATACCTATTGTTCTTCAACTTCAACCAACTAAGATAATCAATATTAAATGATGAAAATTTTCAAACATTTATGAAATATCGTAGCATTTATGTAACTGAAAAAATTGTATTTTTTATTTTTTTACTATCTCTATTGATCATCACTGCTGCTTCACCCTCCAGCCACTTTCCCTCTCCTCCAATTAAACCCTCCAGTTTATGGTTAATGTGGGTGGATTGGTTTTGATATAGAAATTTTATTTTTTAAGTTGAGGCAGTTTTCTTTTCATCTGTGGTCGAGAATCAAGATCTTCTGCTTCACTCCACCATAGAATATTAAAGTTGTTCATTGAATTTGGCTGGTGCAAAATTGCACGGGTTTAGTTTGAAATCTTTAAGGTTGAGATGTCAATGTTTACTTCTTTAAGATGTATTGTTTTTTTTATTATAAAATTTGACCTTTTTTGAATAGGTTTTTTAAGGTTCCTTCTTAGGTGATTTTTCTAAATTAAAATATTTTTAATTCTCTCACTTTTCTATCATTCCAACCTTTCAACTAAATGAAGCCTAAGTTTCATTTATAACAATGAAACAATGATCCCAATATGCTTTCTTTGCAACTATTAAAATTAATCATACAATATGCTTTCTATAAATGATTTGGCATTGTCAACCAACTTAGACTCTCAAGTACTTATTTTGACTTTTGAAATTTGAAATCCTCTAAGCTAGAACTTTAGAAGTTGAGGGGGAAGTAAGAAACAATGATAGAGCTCCAGATGATTTTGGTTTATTCTTTAATATCTGTGAGGGAGTTACTTTCCCAACTGGGGGCCCATTTGGTAATGTTGTTCTAGTAACTTTGTTTAAGTGTTGTAGAAATACGTGTTGTATTGTTTAAACAACGAAAACTATTGTTTGAATAACACAACCAGACATGCCTAAGTTGCTAGCATCATCTGAGACCCACCCGTGAAGATGACACAAAGCAAGAAGAGATGGCCGAAAAGAGTGCCATTTTGAGCTTTATCTTGTTAACTAAATGGCCCTTGGAAGGTGAAAAGAGTCAAGATCAAGTTATTTATTATCGATCCATAAATTAAGTCATACTTTATGTATAATTTAAAAATAAAAAAAGTTTGAAAATTAAATAATTTATAGATGAGATATCTATTGATCTTTTATTATCTTTGGATTTATTACAGTATGAATCTAATAAAAAAATCATTGAATTGTGTAACATTGTCAAAACTCAAAAGTTGTACCACATACTTATTTATTTGATAATAACTTATCTAACTTTTTGTTGGACATTTTTTTATGAAAGTATGTTAAAGTATAATTGAATTTTGAAAATTTTTGAAAAAGTGAGGAAAAAAAAAAACGTTTTTAAAAGTTGTACGTAAAAGTTAAAAGCTAAAACTTAAAACTAATGTCAAACTCACTCAAAACTTCTTCTTTTTTGCTGAATAAACTCACCCATAATTTTAACCCAACTCTTGATATATTATATATATTTTCATACATATGACACTAGTATTATATCTATGCTATGCATGGGTTAATATAAAATAATTTACAAATTAGTATTTTCTTAATGAATGGTGCACATGATGTGTTTGTTATCGAATGATATTAAGGTCATTAATGTTTGGCTTTGAACTAGTATAGTAGTATTCACCATTTTGGAAGCACCATTTGATATAATAATACCTATGCTTTCCCATCAGATTCTTTTTATACATTCAAGCATTCCTCGAAGCTGAGGCAATAGGTTGTAGTGTCCTTGTCTTATTTTCACAATGACAACAAATCATCTTCAGTTCTAATCAGTTTCATCATGCTAGCCCTAGTGACTA
The DNA here is from genome assembly GCF_001633185.2 of Quercus lobata. Lineage (NCBI taxonomy): Eukaryota > Viridiplantae > Streptophyta > Magnoliopsida > Fagales > Fagaceae > Quercus > Quercus lobata. Next base: position 3,166,836 of record NC_044907.1, on the reverse strand, counting down.
AAGCATGAAAAATTGGCTATGCATTATCATCGTATAAGTGAACATTATTATACTGTGAACTTCGAAATCAACTAGTTCAAATAGTGTTGATAAGTTACAAGTTTAGGATCTCAAGCTTGCCATACCCCGTTGCTCTAATAAATGATTAGCAATGAGTCTTCAAATACTTCTATCTTGATGGCATCATGACTACCCATATCTCATTTACGACTAAATTTGTTGTCTAGCCAATGTATAAGTGTTTTAGAAATATGGACCGGACCATATGGTCGAATCGGGAACCGGTCATCATTCTGGTTTAGAGTAAGTAAAGGTTGAAGCTGTTGAAGAAAGAAAGATAATTTGCTGCTTTACTTTGTTTGAGAAACTAGGAAAGACAAGAGTGTAGAGAGTAGAGACTGAGATGGGGAAAGAAAGAGATGAAGACTGAGAAGTAAATGTTGGGAAGAAAAGCAAAAGACTAGAAGAAGCTATCAGATTTGGATTGCTTGAGAAAAACGTGATAGTGGGAACAAGTTGGTTTTCACATTATTTATTTAAATTATTTTTAAATTTAAAAAAGCCAAGTTTTTTCTCATTATTTGTTTAAAGTTGGGTCTGGTTAATGTATGTCCTTAAGGAAGTGGAATCTTAGATCTCATGAATTGAGATTTTTTTAAAAAAATTTTTTATTTCTTAAACGTGATTGCATTTTTTTTATTATATATTATATCAAAGGACTTTTTTACTTGAAACTTGAAAGTATTATATAGAAAATAATAATAATAAAACATACCAATAAAATAAGTAAATCTTTGTATTTCTTTTTTATTTTTTTGGAGAATCAAAACATAAAGTCATTATATCTATAAACTTGAATGATTAATGGTAATTTTAATGTAATGTTTTATACTTTATTATTTTTATTTTTTATTTAAAAGTTGTGATAATGTACTTGAAAATTATTTAATTATTTAATATTTTTAAATCAAAATTGCCCATTTTTATAGTTTTTTCTTATTATTTGTTTTTATTTATTATTAAATTATTTATCATGTCATCACGGTTCAACCTCGATTGAACCTCGGTCCAACCGTAAAAATCTTGAACCTTTTTCTCTTCTGGTTTTATAAACGGTCTGGGCTTTAAAACCAGGTTAATAACTTCTAGCACCTCCTTATTTTATAGAACAAATTCTTCCTCATAATGTACTTTAGGCCTTTCGTATTGAATAGAATTCATTTATTTCCCATAAATAAATAAATAAAAACTTCTAGCACCATTCATATAATATTACTTGCTAATGTAAAATCTTTCCTATTTTCTAAAAAATTATTTAATGAGATCCATTCACAAAATAAGCAATATGCTATTTAAGTTTATTGGATACTCCAAGCCAGGTACTAATTGATAATACAATTTTCTTTGCAAATCAATAAAATAATAGATTATCAGCTCTTTAAGCGTAAACTTATTTTAATGTTCCATCATACTAGAAATTATCTTATAAGTCTGTCTCATGGAGCAAGCCTGTTACAAGTTTGCAAACCCCCACAAGTATGAGATCCATAAATATGTGAGATGTCTATCCCATGAATTGGATGGACAAGATACCATCTCTCCCAATTTAGTGCCAGTCAATGACTTTTCGAAAAATAGTTTTTTAAATGCCAAAAAAAAAAACCTTGCAAAATATATTATTTTTAATAGTTTTGATTTTTTTTAAAATGAAAATAAAAAAAATCATTTCAGAAAAACCTCATCTTTATGGTTGATTGTATGTGAAAATAGCTTCATTCTAAAACTGTATTTTCTTAAAATAATCTTGGAGAAAATATTTAATAAAAGCATAAAACTATATGTGGGGCCCAATAATCTATGGGCCAGGCCCATTTGCCCATGGAGAGTCCGAAGGCCCAAGCCGAGGAGAACTATGGCCCAAGCTCTACAATACAGAGCACAAAACAGTTTTGGGATGCAGCCGAGGACAATTCAGTCCTCGGCAGATCCAAAATCCCACCGGAAAAGAGGGGTAAAACTGGTATAGGGCCAAACTTAAAAGAGAATCTAAGAATATCCGGGAAAGCTGCTCTCATTGCCATTCAATGCTCTGCCCCTGACAGAGCCGTATTCTTCAGCTTTATCAACCATCCCCAACAATTTCGGGATTGGACTGATGGGACAAATGTCAGTCTTGTAAAGGTTGACCCTACACGTGGACGAAGGACAGCGAACGCAGGCGAGTATAAAAGAAGAAGTAAGTGAATCTGGGAGGGGCTGATCCCACCTCCAGAAAGAAAGACTCCATGGGTGGAAACACCCTAATAACACATGCAGATCATAAAAAAGACCCGCCGTTGGGTAACCAGGGAAGACCTCAATGCTCCTCGGACCAAGTCCGAGGAGCCCAATCCCAGGGGACGCAACGCTGTAAGGCTTAAATCTTCAAACCCAACTCCTTTCTTCTACAGGAATTCTTCTAAAATCAAGACCGGAACATCGCCCCGTGACCAAAGCCCAGCTTTTCAAGCCCACTCTCTACAAATCACATTGTGAGAGATCTTTCATATGCGAGCCCAACAACATCAATGGGCCGCAAAGGAATCGTGTCCCTACACTATATTTTCCATTAATGTTTGTAATTTATTTGAATCTTCCCCCCACCCAAAAAAAGAAAAAGGAAAATTGAAACCAAACCACGGTCTCCAAACGTCTAGGATAGATCTATCAAAATCAAAAGCACCTCTCTCTCTCTCTCAAATTTTCAAAAACCCCTATTTATTAGAACTTTTACCTCTCACCACAATCCCCCGCCATCACTTGCCGCCACACACCACCATGGCCTTGGATCCCCAACCCACTCCCACCACCACCACCACAACCACCACCACCACACGTCCTCTCACAAACATAAACACAAACACATCCCCTGCACAACCAGCAAGACCCGTGTATGTTCAAAACCCACATCCCCACCACCAGCACCACCAAATCCCCCATTTGTACCCACAAGTCCGATCCCCAAACCCCGCCCAACAAGGAATCCTCTACCCTGTTGCCTCCTCTGGCCGTGGCTTCATTCCCAAACCACCTCTTCAAAACTCTGTCACTGTTGCCACCAACAACAATGTTACAACAGCAGCAACTACTACAAGTGGTGTTGGTGTTGGGTACCCCACTCGGCCTTTGGTCTCTTATCCTCAAGTCCATGTGATGAGGCCTCCTCTTCACCACTTACACCAGCAACACCCAACTTCTCAGCTCCCCTCTGCTACAAACCCCATCAAGGGCATTCCTATCTCTACGCACCAAAAGGTCCCAGCTTTTTTTCTTTTTGGGGGTTTTTTGCTTAATGGGTTTTGACTGTTTGGTAAAGAAATTTGATGGGTTGGTGTGGGTTTTCTTTGAATTTTGTTTGTTTTGTTTGTTCAATTGGGGTTTATGCGTGATGGGTGTTGTCTGTTTCTTCAAAACATATGGAAAACTTTGATGGGTTGCTTTTGGTTTCTCATTTTTTGTTTGTTTTCTATGTTCAATTTGGGATTTTTTTGTGAAGGGTTGCTTTGGATTTCTCGTATTTTGTTTGTTTTCTTTGTTGAATTGGGGTTTATGCTTGATGGGTAAGGCTTTTTTTAATCAAAATTATATCAACAAAATTTGTGGCTAGCTTTGGGTTCTCATAGTTTGTCTGTTTTCTATGTTCAATTGGGATTTTTTTTTTTTGATGGGTAGAGTGTTTATATAAAAAATGTATGAGCAGCTTTAATGGGTTGCTTCTGGTTTTTAGTATTTTGTTTGTTTCTGCTTTCAATTGGGGGGTATGAGTGATGGGTAGGGTGTCATTATCAAAATGAATTCTGCAAATTGTGTGGTTTGCTCTTAGTTTATCATTATTTGTTTGTTTTCTGTGTTCAATTGGGATTTTTGCTTGATGGGCACTAGTTCGATATTTTCATCTTTGAGCGCATTCATGAGCTCCATAAGCGTTAGATAAGCTTGCTTTTCATGCTGACATTGGCATGGTCAGACATTGGAATTCAGTGGCAATAGATAAAAACAATTCTGCAGATATTGATTGTCTTCTCCTTGTTTTAGGTTGCTCCTCCAACTTCAGTTTCTGACTATAATGGCTATAAGGATCCCAGGTAACTTCTTTATAAGATAGCATCATTTTTCTTTCATTAATGCATATATGTACAGTTTAATTTATCTCTTGTGGTGCTTTATGTAGGGACAAAAGTATGGATGCTTTCTCTAGAGGCAAAACTGTAGACGAGTCTTTGTACACGATCAGAGATCGAAAAGTAAGCATATGATTTTTTTTTGGTTGATTGGATGTATATATGCATCATGCATGCAGAAGAAATATGCATGACTTGATTCACTATCACTGAAAATAGCTACCTGAGATATTGGTTTTTCAATTGTTCAAAAACTTTGGTTATGTTGTTCAAAGAATGCATTTTATTTACTAATTGTGGGACGCAAGATGCATGTGCAATAGGTTGATAAGAAAATTACCCTGTGTAATTTGAAGTACATTTGTCCCTACCCCCTTTACAAAAAGAAAAAGAAGCAAAAACTCTGTAAGAACTTATCTCATTGCTTGGGTTGTTTCTATTCCCTGTTACATCTCTGGCCACCAAAGGTGAGCTGAGTAGGTTTGTTTAAAATCAATATAAAATTTTAACTTTCACAGTTCTGAACTTACAAAAGAAAAGGAGAAAAAACACATTTTGATAAACAGAGAGAGAAGCACATGACGCTTCCCCAAAAAAGGAAAATCAATATGAGGGAAGTTAAAGAAGGGAATAGAGTTTTGGACATTTAGTGAGACATGAGATATAGAGGCTGAAGCAACTTCCTGTAATAGCTAGAAGGGGAAAGGATTTTGTTTACAGAATTTCTATTTTCATTGTTTAGAATAGATGGAATCGTTAAAGTGTTTGGATTTTGTTTGGAAGGAAACCTGCTCTACTTATCTTCTGCTAAAATTTTTTGGAATTGGCTGAACTAGATTTAGCTAAAGAGGAGTATTCATATTGAACCCTTGTTTGATTTTATTTTGGAAAAAAACCATCAATATTAATATAAATCTGTCTTATATTCAAATATCATTCATTGCGAATCAGGAGATAGAAATATATTTAATGCTGTCCTATTGCCATCCCTATCGCACTCGATTTCCTCACCATCCAAAACTATAAAGCAGATACGAAGAGAGATAAAAAAATCTTATGTTAGTGTCTATTATATTTTTGTTCATTTGGCGTGTTAATCGTTTTAAATTTTTGGTGTACTGTTTATTATAACTAAAATGTTGACTTGAATTAACATTTTGGCCTTTCGTCATAATACATTTGTTGCTGCTTATGTTTGTAGGTCAATATAACACCAGATGCTTCTCTATATGCACTTTGTCGATCATGGTTGAGGAATGGTATCTCTGAAGAATTTCAGGTTTGCATAATTTTGGATGGGAATTTTTCTTATAATGCATTTGGAGTATGCTGTGTTTTTCATTCACTTTTACGTCAATGTTATTACTTGTAAGCAATCTCGGTGTAGATTCTTAATGTAGCTATCAACTTTTACATGTTAATCTTATGTATTAAAACAAATTTTGCATGTGCAATTTTATTTTTGTTTTGCTTTTATGCTAATGCCAGTTTCTTACTAGGTTGCATGGACACGCCATTTTTGGCGTTGTGTCGGTGTCGGACACCGGAATGGGTACGGCTCGCCGGATTCCGGTGTCCGGTGAGTGTCCTCTTTTTTTTTTTTTTCTCCGACACGCGCCGACGCGGCGCTGACATGGCTCTGACGAGTCCGACACGCCAGCAGTGAAGAAAAAAAAGAAAATTTTGGCATATTTCGGGTCATTCCGGCTATTCCGGCCAATTTCGGCCGAAATGAAAATTTTGTCCTATACAAGATTTTGACTGAAAAAAAAAAAAAAAATCAAAATCAAAATCCTACCCCCTCCTTCTGGGTTTCGTGCTTTTCTTCCTCCTCTTCTTCTTCTTAATTTCGGTCTCTTCTTCTTTCTCTTCTTCTTCTTCTTCTTCTTCTTCTTTTGGTTTCGATCAGCTACCTGACTACCTCTTCTTCTTTATTTGTGTGTCTTGGCTGTCCTCCACTTGTGTTTAGAGTTTAGACTTTAGAGTCTTTAGGCTTTAGATATTTTCTATGTTTTGTGGTGTTTGTGAGCCCCGCGTAATACTCATTCCAGGCTCTTTTGTTTTGTCCGTTTGAATTTAATTAACATTTTTTTTTTTTGCTTTGTTTTGTTTTTGTGAACCTCACGTGACTCTTAATAAGAAAGAAACTTTCAACCTTTTGATTCCATAGTCACTAAAATTAGAAAAAGTATAGGATTATAAAATTGTTTACAACCTTTTGTTACAATTGTGATGTGATAGATTGTGATTGGTGAAAAAAAAATTATATACTTATAACTTTAAAACCTTCAATATTTATTATATGGATTTTTTTATCAATAATATATATATATATATGTATGTATGTATGTATATAAAATAGTGGAAAGCCCGAAACAATATGCAACGATATGCCGAAATAGGTCAGTACAGAAACATTCCGTTCCAATAGACAAACCGAAACAGGGTTCGAAACGGTATTCATAACATTGATTTTGAGAAACCCACCTCTCAAGTTCTCAACCCACCCTCCCTCTGACCTTTGCCGCTGCCCTCTGTCCCTCGCCGGAGCTAGATCGGGTCGATTATAAGTTTTAACATTTTGATTTTTTTTTATTTTTAATCCCACTCTTACAGTTAATGTATTTCTTTAATTATCCTTTTGTTTTGCCTTATAAATTATAATATTTATTATGAATTTAATGATTTTTGTTTTTGTGTGTCCTACTATAGTTTTATTTATTTATTAAAGTTAAATATTGTGTATTATTGTACTACTTTGGGTGTTAGTTTACTTATTTGTAGTTCTTACATAATTTAAATTCTAGACATAAACGTATTTTATGTCTAAAAATATTAAAAAATATGCCTAAATATAAAATATAATTAATTATTTAACCGCCGTGTCTCTGCCGTATCGTGTCCTTATTTTTCAAAAATTGCCATATTCCCGTGTCCGTGTCCGTGCAACATAGGTTTCTTATTAATCAATATTTACGTATTGACATGTGCATGTGCATCATTAGCTAAGAATATAGGCGGTAATGTAATGTCAATTTATTGCATATTTGATTTCAAAGAGCTTATACAGAGATGTGAGTTTAAGCTTTTATGCCATCGTAGTCTATTGGAGTGGTCTCGTTGTTGGGGTTTTTCTGATTGTTCTCTCTCTCTGAGTTTTTGTCCTCCCTTAGCTTAGTTTCTTGATTCCCCTCTGTTTATTGTACTGTTTGTTCCTTTTATTTTTTGTTGTTTATCATCATGAGCTTCTTGTATTTCTCTTTTTTCTATCATTTATAAAAGTTTTCTGCTTACCTGTCAAAAAAAGTGAGTGTAATGTCATTTTAGAATGCTACTACCAATAGCCTTTTGATTCAGTACTAATCTTTTGTAGACTTCACTACAAACTTGGAGACACTGTTTTGTGCATGTGTCAAACCTTGACTAATCTTGTTGAGAATCCATAGTTGACCCCAAAAAATCTGAGACTAAGGGTCCATTTGGTTGGGAGGATGGAAAAGTGAGAGGATAGAAAATAGCGGGAGTATGGAAAAGTGGGAGGATAGAAAAGTTTTTAGTTTTCCTCATTTGTGTTTGGTTGAGACGGTGGAAAAGTGGAAGAATGAAAAACTTTTTGGTTTGGTTGAAAATAAAGTTTGTATAAATTTATCATCATGTCCCTCTTAAATACAAACAAAAAGTAATACATTATACTTTTAAAAAAAATTGTGTATAAATGAAAGTGGACATTTCAAAAAATAGCATAAGAAATCACCCAAAAGTGTTTTCTTACAAAAATAGTAAAAATAAAAATTAAGAAAAAAAAGAAGGAAAAGAAGAAGAACCCACCACCTGACAAAACCAAAGAAAAAAAAGAAGCAAGCCAACGTTACAAAGGAAAAGTCCAAAAAAAAAAAAAAAAAAAAAAAAAAAAAGAAGCCAAACACGTTAATTAGAGGTGGGACCAGTTTTGTCCAAATATTTTTTCCACTTTTCACTCCAATTTTTGTCTCCAATTTGGAGAGATCGTATTTTGAAGTGGGAGAAGAGAAAACTTGTGGGCCTCACCACTTTTCTCTCCCCCTCCCCCTTTCAACCAAACAGTGAAAACTGCCATTTTCCACCCTATTTTCCTCTCCCTATTTTCCATCCTCCTTGTTTTCACCCCAACCAAACATACTCTAAAGCTTTTTTGTTGTTGTTCTCTTTTTTGAGTATATTCAATAAAGTTCTATACTCTCTCTCTCTCTCTCTCTCTCTCTCTATATATATATAGATATATATATATATATATATATCATTCAGACCTATCTAGTCTTATTTTCTGTTCAGTACAGCCATTTCCCCACTATCTAAACTTGCATTTTTTGTTGTCATCCTCTTTTCTTCGTAATGCATTTTAACTTGAATCAGATCACACCTTATTGTTGTGGGCTCATTTATGTGCACAGTGTGTGCCTCCTAACATAATTTTGAAGATGCTGCTGAAATGGTTGACAGTTTCAGCTTTCTTTGAGAATAAAAAATTATAGTACATGTTTTCACTTTAACTCATTTTCTAGTTTATAATTCTACTATGTGTATGATCACATCTCCCCTGCTGTTTCTAACTCTCATCTTGGTACCTAGTGGATTTCTAGCATGTAATGGTAGATGATTTAAGTTGATGATCAATATAAATCCTTTAGTTGAACCTTCATCAATGTTGTTGAAGAATATCAAGAGTGTTTTAAGGAACTCCTCTCAATAACTTTTGTATTAGCAGTTCAGTGAAGCTGGCGATCAACTGAATTTTTGTGATTTCCTTGTAACTGCTTTTAAGAATATTGTTACACCAATTCAATTAAAGTTTATGTGGATTGTGCTCTTTGGTTTACTTTTTATCAGTTGGGCCTTAAAAGTTGGTTGCATGAGTTAATGCTTTGTAAATTTATTTTTCCCAATTGGCAGCCACAATATGGGGATGTTGTGAGGCCTTTCCCAAAACCTTTGCCTATATCCACGGCAAGCACTCATCCGTCAAAGAAAAAGGAAGGTGAAGAAGAAGAAGAAGAAGATGAGGAGGTTGGCTTATCTGATCATTATTATCATCATCTTTATAATTATAATTATAATTGTTATTTTTATCGTTTTCTATATAATCATTGTTTTTAACAACAAAAGAACTATTAGTATTATTGTCATAACAATAATGGGGTTTCCTTGAAATGAAAATGTCATAGTGATCATTGTTCTTGATGATCAATTATCTATTTCTGTTTATGTATTCATTTGGTACGGTGGGTTATTAGATGAGCCCTGAATCCTTTAACCATAATTTTGTTTTGGGGGCATTCCTTAAAAATGCCACTGATATCATGATATGATGTACTTCATGTTTTAAACTGAGGATAAAGCTGTATTTTCAAGTGCAGATTAGTGAGATGATTTTGAACTTATTTATATTTAACAATTTAATGACAAGTTGATGTAGATTTATGAAAAATTATATAGTTCTATTTAATACGTATATGTTACAGAGTTGAATATGTATGTTACTGAATCTTCAGTCTTTTTTGGATGTTTAAGACTTTGGTGTGTTTGGGCCCAGCTTATCTGCCAAAAGCTTTTTGCTTTTTGTCTCAGCTTTTTTTCCAAGTAATCTAACTTTTAGTTTTTTTGGAAATAAGATATATATATATATATTTTATATATATATATTTATATATATATATATATATCTTTTGATAAACACGACACAAATATGCTAATAGAAATAAGCTGCTAAACAGTACAGGCTTAGGAACTTAAGTGAGGCTCTGTTCTTATTTATCCATTTTCTAAACCTAAAATTCTGGTAAGTGTAGATACACATCTGCCTCCTTCAACACTAACTTGATTGTTTCTGCTTTCAGGGTGACGAATCTGTTGAGGATTTATCACCGAAAGATCTGTTAAAGAGACACGTTAAGCATGCTAAAAAGGTTCGAGCGCGGTAAGTTTCTCTATTCCCTATGGTGTTGGTACCATTTTTTTGTAATTGCAACAAATAACATAGCTATTTAACGTTTTGCTGCAGATTAAGGGAAGAGCGGTTACGACGAATTGCGAGGTATAAGAGTAGGCTTGCTCTCCTCCTTCCTCCCCTTGTAGAACAGTTCAGAAATGATACAGCTGCTAGAAACTGATGCACTTTGAACACACATTATCGTCAAAATTGGGGTATCCTCATGAGATGCATGCAAAGGCAGTAGATCAGTGTTTCAGGAATGACGAGAAAGTGAAAGTACTCAAATTTGCTGGCAGGCTTTGATGATCAAGATTCAAGCCAGACGATAGGAAAACCATTAGCGTCATATGCTTTTGAATATACATAGAAATGTTGTCTTTGGTAAAAATTTTACAAACCAGAGTGCAAAAATTGTTCTCTTCTGTGTAATTAATTAAATTTTTTGTTCAAAGATGTTTTCTACTTCCTCAGAAACCCCCAGTCATTTGGTAGTAACATAGTTTGTCTTCTCTTGAAGATTATAAATTCAAGTGCTGAGTTTTTGTTTGTTTTGTTGTGTGCTTTTTTCCCCCTAAATAAAGCAAGGGGGCGACTATCCAAGGTTGCCCTACTTGGGTGTGGGACTATATATGGAATCAATGTTTGAATGGTCTAGATGGACTGTGCGTGCGTGCGTGCGCACGTGTTTGAACTCAAGTTCTCCTATGGGAGAATTGTGTCATAAGGTTTTTAGCCTCCTTAACCTTGAGTGCTGTGTAGCGAAGAATTTCATTTCAGTCTTTAATCATTTGGTGAGTTATAGAAAGTCTGTTATTAGCTTCATGTTCGAAAGTAGTACAATTCTTTGGTCCCAAAGCAAGAGGCCTTGATTCATCCACAGATCTAACTAATTCAAAGACCAAGCTTTGAAGAAGATGCATACCCTCTTCCTAATGCAAAAACAAGATATTGACTCCTCAATAATGGATTATGGAATCATGGCAATTTCTAATCAAAACAGGTTAATCCCCATTATAAAATGGGGAGAAGCTTAAACAAAAAACCATCAACACACTTATCATATACCCGTTGGGACTTTGTCCCTTTAGAAACCATCCCATCATCCAAGTACCATGGTGAATATCTAAGAAACCATGTTCATGTTATCTTCTATGTTCTATCCTAGCTTTCATCTTTTGTTATAAAAAATGACTGTCAATTCGTCTATTATAAGTTAGATCAATTCGTCTATCATAAATTAGTGCTACAAAATATAAAATATCTTTATATGCTTATGAGAGACGCGCGCCATAAGATAAGCATGTAAGTTATTGTCTCTAATAGAAAATTTTATAACCACGTAAAAAACAGATTTTTACGGTTTTATAAAGAAGATTTTTACCCTTCAAAGTGAAATTTTCTCTCTCATTCATAACTGATTTACATATTTATTCACTAATATGTGATTTGCTCTTGAAAATGGCATCAGGTGCATGGATTTCTAGAGAGTTCTTAACCTTGGACTTGAACCTTGCTTAAACTGTTCCCAAAAGTCAGCCAATCCCGTTGTGACACGTACCAAAGTCTAGGAAAAGTACCCAAGCAAACGAAAGCATTCCTGTCAGCCCCCATAACTCACGAAGCTCGAACGTTAAATACTAAATACATAGTGTCCTATTGTATTCTCAGTCTGCCACTCCCAACTCAGAAAGTCAACAAAGTCTTCCTTTCTCTGCAACTCACTCTGAGAGATCAATCTATCAAAAAAATTTCGGAGGCTTTTTTTGCACCAAAATCATGATATTTGTTGGTGGGGTCCCATTTTCATCTTCATCTCAGGTGCTCCCTTCACTGTTTCTTTCTTTCTTGTCCATTTCACTCTTTTCCTTGCACTTTTTCAAATTCCCATCTGCTTATTTAGCATAACATAAATCTGTATGGTAAAAATTCAATGTTTTTAGATTATGTGTTCCCTTGGGCATTTGTAGGAGTGATATTTGTAATCACTGTAGTTGTAAAGAGTGTAAATTTTGTAATGGACTCTTTGTGACTCTTGTTTAGTTGATTTAGAGAGAGACTCTTTGGTTGTCAATTCTGTGTAGGATGATAATTTAACTTTCTTGGGTATGAAGTTTTGTGATGAAAGTTGTTGAAATGCAAATTGGGTTGGATTTTCCTTTCTTTTCTGCTCTACCTTCTTGTTGGGTTGTGAAATTTCATTGCTCTTATTATGGTCTGAGAAGTTAGGATAGGTGTAAATGCGATTGGGGGGAATTCCACCTTACAACTTGCTCTTATATGATGCTTAATGTCAAGATTGGAGCCTCAGTTAGCCTTTCTTATGGTTCCCAACTTCTGGAGTTTAGAGTCTTTAATGATGACAAGCTTAGTTGAGTAGTTGATATTGTACATGTGAGAGAATTCATGTGGTTCAAATTTCTTATACTTGAAGAGAATGAAAAGGAAGTAAATGTGTTTTACCATTTTGGTTTCATAATATGGCAATATAATTTTGGAAAGGACAAAACTTAGGTACTATATCGTAGGTTTCCCAATTAAATTCAACCATGTAATTGCATTGACCAATAAACCACATGGTTGAATTTAATTGTCTTTGCAAAAAGATGTGCTGTATCGATTAATATAGTATAGTGCCACAGTTGAACTGAAGAACCTAAGGTACAACAACTAATGAACTGTACAAAAATTTTATACTTCTGGAAATAATTACATTTTCTCTGAGACAATCTTTCCTGTAGGATTGTAAATTCTTGGTTTTATCTGACAAATAATCTGCTTGCATAATTCCATCTTATATTATGTGTATAACTAACAAATGCGAAAAACTTGTGCTTATGAACAGGGAAATACCCTGGTTGCTTTGATGGAAGACCCTATTTTGGTATCTGCCGCAAATTCATTCAAGGCTATTCCAGAGAGGAAGTTCTCAGTTTATGAAGAGTCTGGCATGGATAGATTGACGAAGAATAAATGGGTTTATCTGTTCCAAAGAGAATATGGAACTGTTGACCCTGCATTTGTCGATGTATGTGTTCCAAAAAATAAATCCTTAAGATAGCCCCATTTGGAATTTCGGATATAAAATTGTATGGTTTTATGAATTGAATTCACAATTTAATAGCCTTAGAGCAATGTTAGAAATATTTTCTTACGATGAATTGTCACTTGATAGAGTACTGCAGTGCTGTTTAGTATTCTTATTTCCAACTTCCTTCTTAACATCAGTTTTCCCCTTTCATATGATAAGTTTGTTGGCACTGATGAAGCAACAACCTGTGTGGGCATTGTTATTCGCAACAAGAAAAATGGAATGTAAGGACTGATTATATGTGGGAGACAGAATTAATTAAAAATATCACAGTTTTATTCCATTTGGTTCTTTGCATTTGATTCTGTTTTTTTTTTTAAGTGCAGGACGTCTGTTTCTCATATGGATTCTCCAAATATTGTGGACATGGGCCTCTCCCAGATGTTATTGCATGTTGTTGATCACAATATGGATGCTGAGTTGGATGTACTTTCTGTATTTCTCTATAGTTTTCACTTCTCAACAATGACATTTGCCTATTGATCTTAATTACTATTACATGGATTGAAAAGACTGCATAATGAAATGAATGCAGGTGCATCTTGTCGGTGGCTTTGAAGATGTTTCACCAAATGTATGGTTTGGGATCCTCTACTTTATTATTGATTTTCCCATGATGTAGTTATCCAAGAGTCAGAATAATTGAAGTTGAGTGTGTTGAACTTTTTATGCAGTATGCTTACTCTAGCACTAGATCAGAAAGCCAGGAACAGTTGGATGGTCATTCCTTTCCATTGTGTGCCAAAATAGTTGAAGCTTTGTTCACAAGACCAGAGAATTTTCATGTTCAGACTCTCTTTGTTCTTGGGCATAACACCAGAAGGGATTCCGAAGGGAATGCATACCCCATTTTCCATGGTTTAGTGGTCAGCTTCAACTCTTTGATTCCTACATCTTAAATATTTTGTCTGTGTTTAGTTCATGCAAATAAATTAAAACCTGCTTGAAAGAAATAGAGCCAGATCTTTCTTTCAAACTGGGAATATCAAACTTGTATTAGCAAAATACTAGTTGGTTTCTGCTGTGGACAAGGTGGTAGAGGAAAAAATGATTTACCCAGCCCATATATACTGCCTTAGCTTCAATCCTGGACTTATAAATTAAAATCAAAAGTGAGAAATGTCATGGAAGAGGCAGCTATATAGATACTGGGTATATGCATTCTCATATATTCTCTTTGCAGTGCTGTAAAGTTAATGATTTAAGCCTGTAGCTCTGATGAATTTGCCAAATTTGAAGTCTCAGTTCGACAAAAACCCAAATGCACAGAAGCAAGGCCAAAAGATTTATTTGATATGCATTCTGATTCTAGTATTGATTTCTAGCAAAGTATTACTTGTGTGGATCAAATAGTTTCGGGTCATCAAGAAGTATATATATATATGTATATATATATATAAAATATCATTTGGGACAGATTCTAGTTTGGATCTGTTTATTGGCAATGCAAAGACATCTGTTGCGTAGACTAGTTACATTTGTGAGACAGATTCTTGTATGGACTGACTTAATGGCACATAGCAAGACGCATAATCACTAAACCAGTTACTTGTGTGGTGTTCATAGTTTTATGACATGTTTGCAGCCCCTATTGGTTAATGTATGTGGTTGAAGCTTGTAGCACTGTTCTAAAATATTGATTTTAATCTTTTTCAACATTTTTCAGGTAGAAACTTCCACTGGATTAGTTACCCCTGCCTGTTTTGATAGAACTTCAAGATGTCCGGATGAGATTGTTAGGAAAATTCGAGTAACATCAGCCTATGAGGACCCCAGTTGGAGTGGCAAGTTGCTTGAGACATATGATACTCAAACTGATCAATTCAGAATTGCTTCATGCTGCTGGTACAATTGTTAAACTACCTACAAACTACAGCTTATGTCATCTGCATTCAAAGAAAGCACAGGATTCATTTCTTTCCAAAGCAGTTTTCTGGTTTTTTTTTTCTTTTTTCCTGGCTCTTTCTTGCATCTATGCTGACGCTTCGAGCTCTTATTTCCATTGATACAGGAGCTTTCGCCAAAAATATATTTCTTTGACACTACAAAGTCTTTCTGATTCAGAAATTCTCCTCAGATGTTCCACTTCTCCTTCTGCTGAGGCCCCAGATTTCGTGGATAATTTAAGAAGGTATAGTCTGATTAAAATAAATCTGGGATTTACAGTTATTTTCTTATGAGTACGTTTTGGGTGTAAGGGGAGGGGGAAGGGAATGGGACATTCAAACTAGTGACCTCTGCTTCATGAGGCGTGGTCCCCAGCCAATTGTGCTACCCTTAGGGGTCCTTGGTCAGCCTGTGATATAAGCATCTTAAATACTACTTAATAGGCAATAACTATTTGAGCATTACACAATTTGCATTTTGGATGCCAATATACAAGTCAATATGATAGCCATTGACTGGATAGAGAACAAAATAATTTAAGAATAAATAGATTAGTGGCTTTTGTGTCTTTAATAAGTCATGACTTGGGTTTATGGTATGCTGTTTTGCTACCTAAAAGCCCCCGCACCCCCAACAGACACACACACAAAAAAACCCCAAAAGGGGCATGTTATAATGCAATATTTTTTTCATAGACACACAAACTGCAATCAAAATGTAATAAATAGAATAGAAATGAAAATGAGATGCAAAAAGGGATGAAGACTTTTTTTAAGCAACTTGCAGCACATATATTTTTATTTTCTAATCAATCGTTGTTGAAATCTTGCATCACAAACTGCAATCAAAATCTTATAAAAGGAATAGAAAAGAAAATGAGATGCAAAGAGGGATGAAGATATCTTGTGAAAAATAAGATGTTTACCAGTTGAAAACTTGCAGCAAATATATTTTGTGAAAAAATGATTGGTTAGAAAATAGTAATAGATTTTATTTTTATAATTTATTTTCTAAATTTTCCCTTTTAGGAAATGGGAGTATCTGATTGAACATCCAGATTGGAGAGAAACCTTTCCTAGGAAGCAGCCACGAGTCTTTGAGAGGACGGGGGATGGAGGTTGGAAAAGGTGCTGATTACAGCTATGAATTTCTTGGCACAACCTTTATGAACAACCATATTGGAGAGAAACCTTTCCTAGGAAGCAGCTACGAGTCTTCGAGAAGGCCAGGGATGGAGGATGGAAAAGGTTGTGCCAAGAACCTCATAAAGGTTGTGAAAAACTTCATTTGAATATTTCCCATTTGGAAATTGACTTTTTTGTTTGGGTCAAGATCATAGTGATTCTTCCAAGCACCTGAGAAACTTGCACATCTTTAGTTCGAAGATGACTTTGTATAGTGACATTTCTGTTGTTGCACAAAATCCAATCTGAACTGTCATCTTGTTCTAGATTAAACAAATTGGTGTGCTATTTTTCTGAGGTTGCCAAACTGGGTATGCAAATCATTCAGTACATTGATCTAATATGTGACTGGTATGTTTCAGTTGAATTGAAGATGTGATTCCAGTAAGCTTTTATTAGAGACCAATTTTACAAGTCAGTTGCTTGCTGAATTGCTTTGACTGGTATGGTTATTCAGCAGCTGTAGCAATCCACCTAGCTCCATGATGCAGGCATCGACCCCAGAGGGTGAATGCATGTTTACCGATTTTTTTTTTTTTGTTTTTTTTTGTTTTTCATTGATGCTTAAATGAGCAAGATAATTATGCATTTGTTTTTTGGATTAGAGTAAAATGCAGCTAAAAAACAATATATCAGTGCATTGTCATCAAGGTTCTACCACTGCATTTAGTAAAGTTTGGTGAAGCTAAAATTTGAGCAATATCAGTTGTAGGTTTATGTGTTGCCTTTGTTTGCTTAAAGAACTGTAATTATACTACTACTATTTAGTGTTGAGGCTAAATTGCATTTTTGGTTCCTCAATTTTAAAAGGTTCGATTTTGGTCTTTCAAAATTTAAAATTTAACAATATAGTCCCTCTGTCTAAAAGCCATGAAAGTTGAAATATTGTAAAAAACACCCATTTCCAAGGGCAAGTACAACTCTACAAACTCAGCTAAAAAAAATAAAATATTAAGAGCAGCATCGTTATGTCCAAATGGCAGGAAGCCACAATGGTGGACCACCTATCCATTTATAGAACAGAAAAGTATTTATGTAAAGAATCTAATGTAACATCCATTTCACATGTACATTGGATTCCTTTGAGTGAATTATAGATATATGTAAGGGATTTTACAGCATTAGATACAACTTTGAGTGAATTATATATGTAAACTTGATGAGAAGGTGTATCGTGCATTTATTTTATACACCTCATTTTTAGAGTATGTAGATTCTTTACGATTGTCAGGTTCACACTCCACATAATGTAAAAAGAAAGATGCATATATCTGATGCATGAGATTATTATTGAAATTCCACATGTATTTGAAAGAGACATTATATAAATGTGTTATATAAGATGTTACATTTGTAAGAATTTTAGGTAGCTAGCGTTTTGAAATGTAGAATGGCTGCAAGGTCTAAGATGGAAAAAAATCAACTTTAAACTGTGCCTCGTGTTGCATGTGGAGAATCCTATACTCTGATTTTACTTGACAGAATTCCTGGATGCTTGCTTTGTGCGGGTCTGGTCTTGCAATAGCTTAGCTTCTATGTGGTTTCTTGGTCAATCTATGTTTTGGGTAGCTTGTTTTTGGTGCCATCAACTTTTTCTTTTAAATTTTTTGGATACTTGTTTAACTAACTTTGAACAAATAGGCAATAAGTAATCAACAAAAGTTAACTTTCAAACACACATCTCTGTGTTTGGCATAACATATTTTCATTGTCTTTATTTTATTCGAAGTGTTTCTACTAACTATATTAAAAAAAGTGAGTCTCCATCTATGGTAACTTTTTGGTTTAGTCAATCTGGTGGAAAACTCACCGTTTCATCACTTGTTTTATTTGGGCTTAAAAAAAAAACACATAACCCACACCAGTCATGGTTCACCAAACGTCCAAAACACAATGTTTTGTGTGGGAAAGAAAAGCAAGTTCGACGCGGGCAAAGAGCAAGAAATATCTTTTTTCTTCTGACAGACTCATCAGAGAGATAAACTTGAGTTGAGTATGTTTGTAGTGGCCGTGCAATTTGTACATATTTGGTGAGATAAGGCTCAGAGACAGAGGGCTGTAGGTTTATAAGGGAAGAGGATTGTGTGATTTAAAGGATGAAAAAAGTCTTTGCTAGAAATTATGGGTGGATGTGGGTTTATTGGAAGTTGAGAGAGAGAAGTAGAGGACGGTTTAACATTCTCAAGTTCTCAACTCATCACAATATAGGTATCTCTCTTTCTAATATTGTGTAAAAGTACATTAATATTTGAATTTTTTATATATTAAAAATTGAAGCTTAAAAAAAATGTATATTCATATAACTCAACCGATATTTTATGATGTTTTTATCAAACAAGTCCAATTTTAAACTTAAATTTTCCTTCCAAATTACCGTTTGGTAAAAGATTTCTAATAACGTTGTTTAAGTGTCGTGGAAATATGTATTATGACATTTAAATAATGAAAACTATTGTTTAAATAACAATACCGAATAAACCCTAAATTATTTAAAAAAAAAAAAAAATGCATCTCCAAGACAAACAACACATTTAAAAGATAAGCATATAAGTTACTATCTCCCATAGAGAAAAGGGTCATAATAAGGGAATAGAGAAATTTATAACAGCATACAAAACAGATTTTTACGGTTTTATAAAGAAGATTTGTATCCCTCATACTGAAAATTTCTCCCTCATTCATAATTGATTTACATATTTATTCACTAAACTTTTCCCAAAAGTCAGCCAATCCCGTTGTGACACGTACCAAAGTCTAGGAAAAGTACCAAGCAAACGAAAACATTGACCCCACAACTCACGAAGCTCGAACGTTAAATACTAAATACTAAATAGTGTCCTATTGTATTCTCAGTCTGCCACTCCCTACTCAGAAAGTCAACAAAGTCTTCCTTTCTCTGCAACTCTTTCTGAGAGATCAATCTATCAAAGAAATTTCGGAGGCTTTCTTTGCACCAAAATCATGATATTTGTTGGTGGGGTCCCATTTTCATCTTCTTCTCAGGTTCTCCCTTCACCGTTTCTTTCTTTCTTGTCCATTTCACTCTTTTCCTCGCACTTTTTCAAATACCCATCTGCTTATTTAGCATTAACATAAATTTGTTGGTAAAAACTCAATGTTTTTGGATTATGTGTTCCCTTGTGCATTTATAGGAGCGATATTTGTAACCACTGTAGTAGTAAAGAGTGTAAATTTGTCATCCTATGGGATTTTAAATTAGTAATGGACTCTTTGTGACTCTTGTTTATTTGATTTGGAGAGAGACTCTTTGTTTGTCAATTCTGTGTAGGATGATAATTTAACTTTTTTGGGTATGAAGTTTTGTGATGAAAGTTGTTGAAATGCAAACTGGGTTGGATTTTCCTTTCTTTTCTGCTCTACCTTCTTGTTGGGTTGTGAAATTTCATTGCTCTTATTACGGTCTGAGAAGTTAGGATAGGTGTAAATGCGATTGGGGGGAATTTCACCTTACAACTTGCTCTTATTTGATGCTTAATGTCAAGATTGGAGCCTCAGTTAGCCTTTCTTATGGTTCCCAACTTCTGGAGTTTAGAATCTTCAATGATGACAAGCTTAGTTGAGTAGTTGATATTGTACATGTGAGAGCATTCATGTGGTTCAAATTTCTTATACTTGAAGAGAATGAAAAGGAAGTAAATGTGTTTCACCATTTTGGTTTCATAATATGGCAATATAATTCTGTAAAGGACAAAACTTAGTTACTATACCTTAGGTTTCCCAATTAAATTCAACCATGTAATTGCATTGACCAATAAACCGCATGGTTGAATTTAATTGTCTTTGCAAAAAGATGTGCTGTATTGATTAATATAGTATAGTGCCACGGTTGAATTTAATTGAAGAACCTAAGGTACAACAACTAATGAACTGTACCTAAATTTTATACTTCTGGAAATAATTACATTTTCTCTGAGAAGAATCTTTCCTGTAGGATTGTAAATTCTTGGTTTTATCTGACAAATAATCTGCTTGCATAATTCCTCTCTTATATTATATGTATAACTAACAAATGCGAAAAACTTGTGCTTATGAACAGGGAAATACCCTGGTTGCTTTGATGGAAGACCCTATTTTGGTATCTGCCTCAAATTCATTCAAGGCTATTCCAGAGAGGAAGTTCTCAGTTTCTGAAGAGTCTGGCATGGATAGATTGACGAAGAATAAATGGGTTTATCTGTTCCAAAGAGAATATGGAACTGTTGACCCTGCATTTGTTGATGTATGTATTCCAAAAAATAAATCCTTAAGATAGTCCATTTAGAATTTCAGATATAAAATTGTATGGTTTTATGAATTGAATTTACAATTTAAGAGCCTTAGAGCAATGTTAGAATTGTTTTCGTACGATGAATTGACACTTGATAGAGTACTGCAGTGCCGTTTAGTATTCTTATTTCCAACTTCCTTCTTAACATCAGTTTTCCCCTTTCATATGATTAGTTTGTTGGCACTGATGAAGCAACAACCTGTGTGGGCATTGTTATTCACAACAAGAAAAATGGAATGTAAGAAATGATCATATGTGGGAGACAGAATTAATTAAAAATATCACAGTTTTATTCTGTTTGGTTCTTTGCATTTGATTCTGTTTTTTTTTTTTTTTTTTTTTTTAAGTGCAGGACATCAGTTTCTCATATGGATTCTCCAAATATTGTGGACATGGGCCTCTCCCAGATGTTATTGCATGTTGTTGATCACAATATGGATGCTGAGTTGGATGTACTTTCTGTATTTCTCTATAGTTTTGGCTTCTCAACAATGACATTTGCTTCTTGATCTTAATTACTATTACATGGATTGAAAAGACTGCATAATGAAATGAATGCAGGTGCATCTTGTCGGTGGCTTTGAAGATGTTTCACCAAATGTATGGTTTGAGATCCTCTACTTTATTTTTGATTTTCCCATAATGCAGTTATCCAAGAGTCAGAATAATTGAAGTTGAGGGTGTTGAACTTTTTGTGCAGTATGCTTACTCTAGCACTAGATCTGAAAGCCAGGAACAGTTGGATGGTCATTCCTTTCCATTGTGTGCCAAAATAGTTGAAGCTTTGTTCACAAGACCAGAGAATTTTCATGTTCAGACTCTCTTTGTTCTTGGGCATAACACCAGAAGGGATTCCGAAGGGAATGCATACCCCATTTTCCATGGTTTAGTGGTCAGCTTCAACTCTATGATTCCTATATCTTAAATGTTTTGTCTGTGTTTAGTTCATGCAAATAAATTAAAACCTGCTTGAAAGAAATAGAGCCAGATATTTCTTTCAAACTGGGAATATCAAACTTGTATTAGCAAAATACTAGTTGGTTTCTGCTGTGGACAAGGTGGTAGAGGAAAAAATGATTTACCCAGCCCATATATACTGCCTTAGCTACAATCCTGGACTTATAAATTAAAAACAAAAGTGAGAAATGTCATGAAGAGGCAGCTGTTTAGATACTGGGTATATGCATTCTCATATATTCTCTTTGTAGTGCTGTAAAGTTAATGATTTAAGCCTGTAGCTCTGATGAATATGCCACATTTGAAGTCTCAGTTAGACAAAAACCCAAATGCACAGAAGCAAGGCCAAAAGATTTATTTGATATGCATTCTGATTCTAGTATTGATTTCTAGCAAAGTATTACTAGTATGGATCAAATAGTTTCGGTTCATCTGGTGAGAAGACTAGTTACATGTGTGAGACAGATTCTTGTATGGACTGACTTAATGGCACATAGCAAGACGCATAATCACTAGACCAGTTACTTGTGTGGTCTTCATAGTTTTATGACATGTTTGCAGCCCCTATTGGTTAATGTATGTGGTTGAAGCTTGTAGCACTGTTCTAAAATATTGATTTTAATCTTTTTCAACATTTTTCAGGTAGAAACTTCCACTGGATTAGTTACCCCTGCCTGTTTTGATAGAACTTCAAGATGTCCGGATGAGATTGTTAGGAGAATTCGAGTAACGTCAGCCTATGAGGACCCCAGTTGGAGTGGCAAGTTGCTTGAGACGTATGATACTCAAACTGATCAATTCAGAATTGCTTCATGCTGCTGGTACAATTGTTAAACTACCTACAAACTACAGCTTCTGTCATCTGCATTCAAAGCAAGCACAGGATTCATTTCTTTCCAAAGCAATTTTCTGGTTTTTTTTTTTTTAAAAAAAAAAAAAAAAAAAAAAGGTATTTCCTCACTCTTTCTTGCATTTATGCTGATGCTTTGAGCTCTTCCTTCCATTGATGCAGGAGCGACCAAAAAGATATTTCTTTGACACTAAAAAGTCTTTCTGATTCAGAAATTCTCCTCATATGTTCCACTTCTCCTTCTGCTGAGGCCCCAGATTTCGTGGATAATTTAAGAAGGTATAGTCTGATTAAAATAAATCTGGGATTTACAGGTTTTTTCTTATAAGTACGTTTTGGGCTTAAGGGGAGGGGGAAGGGAATGGGACATTCAAACTAGTGACCTCTGCTTCATGAGGCGTGGTCCCCAGCCAATTGTGCTACCCTTAGGGGTCCTTGGTCAGTCTGTGATATAAGCATCTTAACTACTACTTAATAGGCTGAGCATTACACAATTTCCATTTTGGATGCCAATATACAAGTCAATATGATAGCCATTGACTTGATAGGGAACAAAATAATTTAAGAATGAATAGATAGAGTGGTTTTTGTGTCATTAATAAGTCAGGACACTGGTTTATGGTATGTTTTTTTGCTACCTAACTGCCCCTGCACTCCCAACAGACACACACACACAAAACAAAAACAAAAAAAACCCAAAAAGGGGCATGTTATAATGCAATGTTTTTTTCTAAGACACACAAACTGCAATCAAAATGTAATAAAAAGAATAGAAATGAAAATGAGATGCAAAGAGGGATGAAGACTTTTTTTAAGAAACTTGCAGCACATATATTTTTATTTTCTAATCAATCGCTGTTGAAAACTTGCAGCACAAACTGCAATCAAAATCTTTTTTTTGATTAGTAATAAGGATATATATTCAAGAAACTACCTTATGCAGAAAATCATTAGGCAGAGAGAAAAGTACAATGGGAAAGAAAGAGAGAAAAAGAAAAAAAGAAAGGAAAGGATACTAATTACACGAGAGAGCTAAGAAACAAAGGGAGGGAATCACTAGAGGTGAGTCCCCAAGCCCTAGACTAGTCAAACAGAGAGCCACTGAAAGAGGCCAATAACTGGTCATCTGAACTTTCCATGTCCTCAAAAGTCCTCCTATTTCGCTCCCTCCAAAGACACCACATCAAGCATAATGGAGCTAAGTTCCAAATGCTAGACACATGCTTTCCAGGCCAATTCCACCAACCAAATAGAGTGTCCGCAACCGATCTTGGCAAGACCCAAAAAATCCCAAAAGATCTAAATACCAAACTCCACAGCCGATAAGTCTTACCACAGTGAAGTAACAGATGATCCATTGTCTCCCCATTACAATGGCACATGATACACCAGTCAACAAAAGCCAACCTTCTACCCCTCAAATTGTCACCTGTAAGGATTCTATCCCATACAGCAGTCTACAGAAAGAAGGAAACACGCCGAGGAGCCTTAGCCTTCCAAACACCTTTCCAAGGAAAAATAATGGGTAAGGGGCTTCTCAACTTATTGTAATACGAACGGATATCAAAAACCCCATTCTTTGTCAACTTCCATCGCATACGATCTCCATTTTCAGTGGGAGGTAGATTTGAACCCAAAGTACAAAGAAATTCATCCACACCACCCATTTCCCAATCATTTGGTCTCTGAATAAAATGAACATTCCAGCTCTGCAACCAAAATCTTATAAAAGGAATAGAAAAGAAAATGAGATCCAAAGAGGGATGAAGATATCTTGTGAAAAATAAGATGTTTACCTGTTGAAAACTTGCAGCACAGATATTTGGTGAAACAATGATTGGTTAGAAAATAGTAATAGTTTCTATTTTTATAATTTATGTTCTAAATTTTCCATTTTAGGCAATGGGAGTATCTGATTGAACACCCAGATTGGAGAGAAACCTTTCCCAGGAAGCAGCCACGAGTCTTTGAGAGGGTTGGGGATGGAGGATGGAAAAGGTGCTGATTACAGTTATGAATTTCTTGGCACAACCTTTATGAACAACCAGATTGGACAGAAACCTTTCCTAGGAAGCAGCTACAAGTCTTCAAGAGGGCCGGGGATGGAGGATGGAAAAGGTTGTGCCCAGAACCTCATAAAGGTTGTGAAAAACTTCATTTGAATATTTCCCATTTGGAAATTGACTATTTTGTTTGGGTCAAAATCATAGTGATTCTTCCAAGCACCTGAGAAACTTGCACATCTTTAGTAGAAGATGACTATGTACAGTGACATTTCTGTTGTTGCACAAAATCCAATCTGAACTGCCATCTTGTTCTAGATTAAACAAACTGGTGTGCTATTTTTCTGAGGTTGCCAAACTTGGTATGCAAATCATTCAGTACATTGATCTAATATGTGACTGGTATGGTTCATTTGGATTGAAGATGTGATTCCAATTAGCTTTTATTAGAGACTAATTTTGCAAGTCAGTTGCATGCTGAATTGCTTCCCAGTTATTCAGCAGCTGTAGCACAGCTTAAAAAGCTGTTTGTAGTGCTTTTGCTTTTGTTCCCAGAGGTGTATGCACGTGTACCCTTTTTTTTTTTTTTTTGGTTTTTCATGGATGCTTAAATGAGCAAGATGATTATGCAGTTTTTGTGGATTATAGTAAAATGCAGCTAAAAAGCAATAGATCAGTGCATTGTCATCAAGGTTCTACCACTGCATTTAGTCAAGTTTGGTGAAGCTCAAATTTACGCAATATCAGTTGTAGGTTTATATGTGTTGCCTTTGTTTGCTTCAAGAACTGTAATTATACCACTACTATTTAGTGTTGAGGGTAAATTGCATTTTTGGTCCCTCGATTTTTAAAGGTTCGATTTTGGTCTAGTCCCTCTGTCTAAAAGCCGTGAAAGTTGAAATATTGTAAAAGCACCCATTTCCAAGGGCAAGTGAAACTCTACGAACCCAGCTAAAAAATAATAATAAGAGCAGAATCGTTATGTCCAAATGGCAGGAAGCCACAATGGTGGACCACCTATCCATGTATAGCACAAAAAAAGTATTTATGTAAAGAATCTAATGTAACATCCATTTTATATGCACGTTGGATTCCTTTGAGTGAATTATAGATATATATGTAAGGGATTTTACAGCATTAGATACAACTTTTAATGGTTGTATTGAAAGTTTCTCTCACGTGTGTGTAATATTATTTATATATATGTAATCTTGATGAGAAGGTATCTCGTGCATTTGTTTTATACATCCTCCTTTTTAGAGCATGTAGATTCTTTACGATTGTCGGGTTCACACTCCACATAATGTAAAAGGAAAAATGCATGTATTTGATGCGTGACATTATTATTGAAATTCCACATATATTTGAAAGAGACATTATATAAATCTGTTATATAAGATGTTACATTTGTAAGAATTTTAGGTAGCTAGCGTTTTGAAATGTAGAATGGCTGCAAGGTCTAAGATGGAAAAAAATCAACTTTAAATTGCGCCTCGTGTTGCATGTGGAGAATCCTATACTCTGATTTTATTTGACAGAATTCCTGGGTGGGTCTAGTCTTGCAATAGCATAGCTTCCATATGGTTTCTTGTTCAATCTATGTTTTGGGTAGCTTGTTTTTGGTGTAAGTCTGTTTGCCATCAACTTTTTCTTTTAAATTTGGGATAAAACCCTTTTTCGTCCTTACATTTTCACACTATTCTCACTTTGGTCCCTAACTTTTTTTTTCACCGCTTTCAGTCCCTATCTTGAAAAACGCGTCTCGTTTTAGTCCCTGACGTTACATCAGAGATGGAAATTGCACAGCTGGCAAACGGAAAAAATTAAAAATATTAAAATAATAACCACAAATGCCAAAAACAAAAAATTAATTTGTAAATTTTAATTAAATAAAAAAAAAAGGAAAAAAATTGAAATAAAAATAAAAACCTAAGAAAATTCAAAAACCCAGAAGAACAGGAACAAGAATAAAAAATTCAAAAACCCAAAAGAACAAGAACAAGAACAAAAAATTCAAAACCCCGAGATTATTTTTTAATCTCACTCTCTCTCTTCCTCTCACTTTCAGAGTTTCTCTCTTTCTCCCACGCTCTCTCCTCTCTTCCTCAGATCAGCATGGAGGCTTTGGGTAGGTGGGATTCAGATCGCCGTGGTCCGCTGTCTGCTCATGGGTAGTCGTGGCTCGCCATGGGTGAGGTGATCGTGGCTCGTCGTGGGTGGGGTGGTCGTGGCTTGCCATGGGTAGTCTTGGCTCGTTGTGGGTTGGTTGGATTTGATGGGTTGGTTGGGTTGGATTCGATGGTGGCTGGGTTGGCTTCGATGGTTGTGGGGTTGGTTTAGTTGGTGGGTTTGTGGCTTGGTAGAACTGAAGAGTATGGATCTTGGGTCTTGCAGGTCTCTGAAAACTGAAGGGTATGGATCTTAGTGGTTGTTTGTGGCTCGGTAGTGGGTTTGGGTATGAATCTCATGGGTAGTCGTGGCTCGCCATGGGTGAGGTGGTCGTGGCTCGTTGTGGGTCATCGTGGGTAGGGTGGTCGTGGCTTGCCATGGGTGGTCTTGGCTCGCTGTGGGTCGGTTGGATTTGATGGGTTGGCTGGGTTGGATTCGATGGTGGCTGGGTTAGCTTCGTGGTTGTTGGGTTGGTTTAGCTGGTGGGTTTGTGGCTTGGTAGAACTGAAGGGTTATGGATCTTGGGTCTTGCGTAAGTCTCTGAAAACTGAAGGGTATGGATCTTAGTGGTTGTTTGTGGCTCGGTAGTGGGTTTGGGTATGAATCTCAGTGGTTTGGGTATGGAGGTTTGGTAGTGACAGTGGTATGAATTTTCTGGGTTTGTTCTTGTTCTCCTTCTCCTTTTGGGTTTTGAATTTTCTAGGGTTTTGAATTTTCTTACTTTTCTGGTTTTTTATTTTTATTTCAGTTTTTTCCTTCTTTTTTTTTTTTTTTTTTTTTTCATTTAGTTAAAATTTACACAAAAATCAAATCCAGATTTTCGGAATATAGGTTTGAATTTAATTTTTTGGGTTTTAAATTTGTTGGGTTTGTGTTTTGTTGATCTTGTTCTTGCTGGGTTTTAAATTTGTTAGGTTTGAAATTTGTTGTTTTACTGGATTTGGTTTTTATTTCTGTTTTTAATTTTTTATTTAGTTAAAATTAATAAATTAATAAATTAATTTTTTTTAATTTAGAGGCTGACATGAAAGCCACGTGGACACAGGATGCATTATTTTAATATTTTTAATTTTTCCTGTTTGCCAGCTATGCAATTTTCGTCTCTGATGTAACGTCAGGGACTAAAATGAGAAGCGTTTTTCAGGATAGGGACTAAAAGTGGTGAAAAAAAAAGTTAGGGACCAAAGTGAGAATCGTGTGAAAATGTAGGGACGAAAAAGGGTTTTATCCCTTTAAAATTTTTGGATCCTTATTTAACTTACTTTGAACAAATATGCCATAAGTAATCAACAAAAGGTAACTTTCAAACACACATATATGTGTTTGGCATAACATATTTTCATTGTCTTTATGTTATTCGAAGTGTTTCTACTAACTATATTAAAAAAAATGAAAGACTCCATCTACAGTAACTTTTTGGTTTAGTCAATCTTGTGGAGCAAAACTCACCATTTCATCACTTGTTTTATTTGGGCTTAAAAGAAAAACACATAACCCACACCTGTTATGGTTCGCCAAACGTCCAAAACTCAATGTTTTGTGTGAAAAAGGAAAGCAAGTTGATGTGAGCAAAGAGCAAGAAATATCTTTTTCTTTTGACAAACTCATCAGAGAGATAAACTTGAGTTGAGTATGTGTGTAGTCGCGGTGCAATCCGTAGTATTTGGTGAGATAAGGCTCAAAGACAGAGGGCTGTAGGTTTGTAAGGGGAGAGGATTGTGTGGTTTAAAGGATGGGAAGAGACTTTGCTGGATATAATGGGTGGGTGTGGGTTTCTTGGAAGTTAAGAGGGAGAGAGAAGTAGAGGATAGTTTGACATTCTCAACTCATCACAATATAGGTATCCTCTCTAATATCGTGTAAAAGTACAATAATATTTGTATTTTTTTTTCTATATTAGAAATTGAAACTTGAAAAATTGTATATTTTTAAAAGTCATATAACTCAACTAATATTTTATGATGTTTTGATCAAACAAGTCAAATTTTAAACTTAAAGCTCCCTTCCAAATTACCGTTTGGTAAGAGATTTCTAATATTATGGAAATACGTATTGTAGTGTTTAAACAATGAAAACTGTTGTTTAAATAACAATACCAAACAACCTGAATTATTCTCCCCCACACCCCCCCCCCCCCCCCCCCCCCCCAAAAAAAAAAAAAAAAAAAAACTGCATCTCCAAGGCAAACAACACATTTAAAGCTTGTCTGGACTTGCTTTATTTGTTTGGACTTTAGGTGTAAAATGATAGCCCTTGGAGAGGAAATAGCCAAATTGGTCCATTGGGCCAAGCTAGGTTCAATTTCATAGGCTAATTTCATTGGATCTAGATCATAAGTCCTAAACACCCACATTCAAAGCAAACCGAAAGTACACCAACCCTTATCAAAAAAAAAAAAAAAAAGTACACCAACCAAGATCGAAAAACCAGAAACTGTTGGGCCAATTGGTGAGAATAAAAAAAGATTCGCTCCATAAACAATTGGAACAAAGGACAGCCTAGCTATTCTAATCAATACACAGGGACAACATCGTAAATTAAACAGAACATCACAGATGTAGGCTGAGTCACCGTACCCAGTTGCGTGCTCTGATAAATTATTCGGTACAATTCAATGTATTGCACTTTTCTTTTGGATTTTATTATTTCATTATATAAAATTAGGTATCACTATTCAAATAAAATAAAATAAAAATTAGGTATCACCGATCATATTTAATTTTACGATTGTTTGTAAGATTTATTTAGTATTTTTCAATAACTTTTATAAATGAGTTTAAGAAAATATTCAATCACACACTTAATTTTGTAGTTTACTAACCTGTAAAACTGTAAGTATTGAATACTTTATGTTTACAACTACTTTTCGTTAACCATTTACAATTTCACAAATTAGTAATTTATTAAATTAAGAGTTTGTTTAAGAATAATTTATTTTGTTGAAACTAAAATTTTTTTACTGAAAGTATTGTAGATAAAGCTAAAAGATCGTCGTGAGATTCATGAATAGTACTGAAAAGTACAATAAGACTCATGAATAATAGAAAAAATAAGCTGAATAGAAAAAAAAATTGACTTTTTAAACTAATTCCAAACGCACACTAAGTGTAAAAATGAGTCCATATACACGTAGAATTTACCTTTATACGAGAGAAAGATGTTAAATTTATAATATTTAATTAAAACTAGAATAACAATTCATTCAAAACTAGATGATTTCGCAACTCTAGACTTATTGAAAGTTGAGTTAGTGATGGATTAATGAAAAATAAAATAAAAGTAATATTGTAATAACAAACATATCTTATCACGTCAATATATTAATAAATAAATAAAAAAAAGGAGAAGTAAATTTGTTTGTCTCTAGCATACAATTATCTCAAAAGTTGTCTTGTTTAAAATAACCACAAACCCCAGCAAAGCAAAAGCAAAATACTCATCCAAAATCACAATAGCATATAAAAAAAAGAAAAAAGAAAAAAAAAAAAGCCAACCTTTGCTAAGCTAGCTTTTTATATATATATTTTTAATTTGAATGAAACCCAAGCCAAACCAAATTGGAGGGACAAGTTTATAGGTACTATTTATACATATATATGGTACTACAAAAAAAAAAAAATCACAAAAAAAATGAAAGAAACAGAATCACAATCAGAAACAAAAACGAAAACGAGTAGTAGTAATTGCATAACAACAACGTCGTCGTCGTCGTCGTCGTGGGGAACATGGGAGGAGCTATTGCTAGCGTTTGCAGTTAAACGACACGGTTTCAAGGACTGGGACTCCGTCGCTACCGAACTCAGTCTCCACTCTTTCAAACCCTCCTCCTCCTCCTCCTCTCCTCCTCCTCTCCCTCTTCACTGTATGAACAAGTTTCGTGACCTCAAACGCCGCTTCTCTCTCCTCACCAACCACCAAAACGACGTCGCTGCTTCTTTGACGCAGAGCGAGAACGAAGAAAACGAAAACGACGTCGTTTTTTACGATGCGTGGTTGGACGAGCTCAGAAAACGCCGTGTCGCCGAGCTTAAACGTGACCTCCAACGCTACGACCTTAACATCGTGTAATTATTATTATTTTAATATTTTTTAATTAATTAATTAATTATTTTTTTTGGTTTTTTTTGAATTTTTGGATCTGAGATTTTTTTTTGGTTTTTGGTTTTTGAAGGTTGTTGGAGAAGAAGGTGAAGAAGTTGGAGGAGGAGAGAGAGAGCGAGGAGAAGCCAGATCTGGAGGGAGATGGATCTGGAAATGGCGAGCCGGAGGGGGACGAGGTGTCTCCGGTGACCGGAGAGAATTCCGACAAGGATAATCGGTCGTTTAACGAGTCGAATTCGACCGAGGGTGAGAAGTCCGGGGAGGGAGCTAAATCGGAGGGTGAACCGGTTAAAACCGGTTCGGACGGGCCGGATCCGGGCAGGGAGGACATGGAATCGGGGGAGGAGGTGGCGGCGGCGGCTCAGTCCGAGTCGGAGAGGAAAGGCGGCGGTGACTCGTCCGAGTTGCGTACGGACTCGGCGGCGAGGGGGAGCAGCGAGGTGCAGAGCTCGGCGAGCCTGACGGGAAAGAGGATGAGGCGGAGGAGAAAGGAGGTTTCCGGCGGCGTGGAGTTGCCGGAGACGGTGGAGGTGGCGGTGAAATCAGAGCCGTTGGTTGAGATTTTGGAGATAATCCGTGCGTGTGAAAACAGCTCCTTATTCGAGCGCCGACTCGAAAGCCAGGTAATTGGTCCGTTTGTTCTTCAAGGGCATTTTCGATATTTAATAATCATTTCTAAAATTAATTTTTTTTAAAAACTTGATTTTTTGATAAAATAAATGAAATAAATAACGACGAACTAATACCCGAACTCACATAAAAGGAGATTCTTTGTACGTGCGTGTCAAGTGTCGTTAGTGAGAAAAAATATTATAATCTTTTATTTTATATATATTTAAAAGATTTTGATATTTATTAAAAAAAATGTATGTATAAAAAATATGAATTAGTTGTCATATCATATTTTTATTTTCAATAAATTAAAAAAAAAAATATCGTGACAAATTGTGTTCGTGTGTTTACTTCTTAAATTACATGAATGTATGGGTTATTTTCTAATATGTTTATTAGGGTCGTTCAGCGTTACAGACTTACGGTGATAGTGGTTTTATGATAATTTGATAGTTATAATAAAAATAGAATGATTTGAATATTGAATGTTTAAAATGACAGAAGATTCTAACTATTAGGTGATAGTTATAGTTAGTTATTTTATGATAGTTTCAAAAAAAAGATAGTTATTTTATGATAATTCGATAGTTACAATAGAGATAGAGTGATAGTTACAATAAAGATAGAATAATTTGAATGTTGAACGTTTAAAATGACAAATGGTTCCAACTATTAGGTGATACTAGTTTTATAATAATTTGATAGTTATAATAGAATAAGAGTGATTTGAAAATTAGACCTTTAAAATGTCAAAATTTCCGATTAACGCGGAATGCTAGAAATAATTTATTTATTTTATTTTATTTTTTTAAAGAAAGTTGAATGTGTAGGTGCATTAGAATAGTGGTTCACATGCAAGGGTTTCTGTGATTTGTTGGTAGGGGGTTTTTTATTTATATCGGACACTTTAGGTCATGTGCGGTCGAGTATTAATTACTGTCCAATAATTTAGGACCACTTTTGTATAGTTCGGCTTTGGTTTTACAAGTTGGGGTTAAATGGTCTGACCCACATTTCGGTACGGGTCCATTCACCACTCCGAGAGAAAAAGAAGAAGCTTGCTGCATGCGCATGACTTACTCACCACAATTTCGTCCTACCTTCTCCAAAGGAAAAAAAAAAAAAAAAAAGGATACTAGGGTACAAGCCAAGGTAGATAAAAAGTCATTGACCAATTGAGAGTTATGGGAGAATTTACTAGCGGTTAACAATGTTAAGTCAAGAAGGCTTGTTTACCAAATTTGTGTTATTTTTCGTTAAAAGATAGTTGTTAAGAGTTCTTCGAGAGTTTGACTTTTTTTTTTTTTTTTTTTTCTCAGGAATTTAATACTTATATATCTATATTTTATTTAAGGAACTTCTTCTGTTTGGATTCCTCATTTTTTTTAGTTTAAAAATACCCTTAAGACTCCTATGTTTAAGTAGAGATAAAACTACAGGATAATATGGTAAAAATGCAACTTTAACTCCCACCAAAACATTATCTAAAAAATAGGACCACTTTTTTGTTAATTTTCAAATTACTTTATCCACTTATAAATTATATTTTCAAAATAAAAATTATATATATAAAATTTAAAAAAAATTAGTTTTTTTCTACAAAATAAGACCACTAAAAAAATAGCCTCATCGCATGCGCTTTGCACGTGTGGTGAGGCTAGTATTAAATAATTACTAGAGTCTGACTATTCTTTGAGAATCTTATACTCATAGTGTTAAATAATTACAAGAATAGTTTTCTGAGGTGATTTCAAGATGTAGGGGTTTTCAAATCCAATGCCTCGTGGATTTAATAAAATCTTAAAAACCAGACCAACTCTGTGAAATTATCATTATTCAATATTTTGAATTTTATCATAAATTTAATTAGTGAAATTCATTGTTTTGATGAGGAAATAAATATTATTTTGAAACTATCAAATAATTACTGGGGTTTTTGAAAATTTGCATCCATATGAAGAAAATGAATTTTTGCATGCAGATTTCGTAACACTTGGATAGTTTTGGATAAAATAGCTGACGTGTGGTGTAAATTAAAATTATAATCCGAAATTTTGAATTTTCATTTTATACCAAAATCTATAATTTATTGAATCAAGTCATGAACCCACTTTTTGTTGCTTCTACCCAAAAGAAGATAGAGAATTATTTGTTTGTTTTCTCTTTATATAGGAAAGTAACAAATATATTTTGGGACAAAACAAAGTGACGTCGTTCCGATTTCTCACACACGCATCACTTTGGAGGGCTAGGAAAAAAAGAGCAATATATATTTTTTTGGGATTAAAAACTAATAATAAAAATTATTGTGGCTTAAAATAGTGCAACGTGGTCGTGTAGCTTCATTACTTTTTAATCGGAAATACGTGGCATACATGCGGGGCATGTCAACCTCCACGGACCCACTTGGCGTGTCTTCTTTATTTCTTTGCCTTATTTTAGCGTCCCAACCGTTCATATTTCTATGGTCTTTTGTGTTTGAATAATTCCTACTTTTCTTTATAAAGAAGAATGAATAATTGGTACTTTGATACGAAAAAGTATTTTGTTATTTATATTAAAATCTAATAAATAAAAAATATGTGTATAAAAATAATTATCTATTAAGATATGTCTTTTAATTGTTAGTGGATTAGTTATTTTTTACTAATATATTTTACACTTATTAAATTTTGATATTATTGATATAGTATCATTTGATGTCAAATATCTTTGACAAAAGAAGTTAGGCAATTATTAGGAGCTTTTTATGAGATTTTTTCCTTTATCTATAGGTTTGAAGATAGAGATAATCATAAGTTCGTATCAAAACCGTTTTTTAGTTAAGAAAAATGAATATTTAAAGTTTTCGATAAACTCTTTCAAAATATTTTAAATATTTTTTAATGTAGTTTTGAATTTTGATAAACATGTGTATTCTCATGTAGCTATTAATGCTTGAAAGCGAGCGTGATTGACTTTAAAAAGGGTAGTTCTAGAAAGAGCTCACGACAACAAGACTAGAGTTTGAAATGAACTCTTTTTCTTTCCATTAAGATTTTTTTTTTTTTTTTTGGTCATCGGGATTTGCAACGCGTGATTAATTAAGTAGTTAAAACTATAATATATATTTTAAATTTTCGTTTGAATTTAGAACATCTGGTTTTTGCTTGGGACAAGGTCTTTTTTTTTTTTATTTATTTTTAAAAATTATAATGTATTTGGTAGTGACAAGGTGGTGGTTTTCACTTTTCACTTTTCACTCGTTTACCGTGAGTGTGAGTATTTCCATGCAACGTGCTTAATTGGTTGCCGTGAGAGAGAGGCTCATGAGTTGGTTGAAGGTTTGCCATCATTACCCCTCTACCTAAATGTTTTATAAAATCAGACCATCTCATTGACTTTCTGGTTTTGTGGGCCTACCAAGGCAAAAAAAAAAATTATGGGCCCCCAATTTTCCATTTATCGTTCGAAATGCTTCTCGATTTAGATGAATCCCTTTAGGGCCATAACTCGGACCAAAAAACAGAGATGCTTTCAATTACAATAACTATACATTTCATTGTTAAATTTGGCTTTAGCCCGTTTAGGAAAAACAATACTTCTGCCCTTATAGCAAAGTGCAAAAGAACCATTTATTTATTTATTTATTTGGTTTATGACGAGTAAAATTTACACATTACAAAACTTGAGATAAAAAATCTTACATTAAAAAAAAAAAGTTTAAGTCTTCTAGTTTTACTTTTTTTTTTTTTTTGGATAGTGTACTATACTACTATATATTCAACAAATTTAACATTATTATTTGAATGAGAAGGTGCCATTTATATAAATCATGGTGGGTTTTGTTGGTTGAAAGAGTTCTCTACCTGTTATCAAGTTGTTTGAAGAAACAGTATATTTGTTGATGAAATTTCAAAAGGAACAAAATGAGAAACAAATTTTGTCTAATTATTTTGCAGGAAACTGACAATTACAAAAACATGGTCCGGCAACACTTGGATTTGGAAACAATACAAAGCAGATTTCAAAAGGGCACCTATTCCTCTAGCACCCTCACATTCTACCGGGACCTCTTGCTCCTCTTCAACAATGCCACCATATTCTTCCCCAAATCCTCCATTGAATTAACCACTGCCCACCAACTTCGCCACCTTGTGTTAAACAAAATCAAGAATGAAATCCCAATACCAAACCCGAAAGAAGATTCATCTCCACCTTCACCAATTACAATACCAACACAAACACCAACACCAACACCAAATGCAATTCCAGAACCTAAACCTGAAGTAGAAAGAACTGATTCATTGCTTGCAAAGCAGAAGTCATCAGCTCCTATAATAGTTTGCCGTAAACGAAGTTCCATGTCAGCTAAACCTTCCTCTGCTGTCTTTGGTCAAAAGGACAAGCAAGTAAGTGATGAGAAGAAGTCAGTTATTGATATAAAGCCACCTCTCGTTAAGCCCTCTTCCACCAATACAGTGGAAGACAATAGTGTGATCAAAACTTACTCGAAAGAGAAGCCTATCACTGGAGCTAGAAGCTTAAGAAGGGGCAACAAGAACTTGACAAACAATGTTAGTGCTTCTAGCAAGAAACAAAGCACGAGTACTGGATCAAAAGCCGGTTCAGGTAACAAAGTAGAGAGTTCCAAAACTGACAAGAAGAAAACTGAAGCATTGCCATTGGAGAAAAAGCGTAGTGCAGCGGATTTCTTGAAAAGGATTAAGAGTGGTGGTGGTAGTAGTAAAGAGCAGAAAAGGAGACTTAGTGGGAAGGAAGATAATAGTAGGAAAGAGAGGGTGTTGAGGCTAAGTAGCGATAAGAAACTTGTAAAGGAGGAGAGTAGTCCATCAAAGAGGAGTGTTGGAAGGCCACCAAAAAGGGCAGCTGAGGCGAGTCCAGTTTCAGCGAAGCGTGGAAAGAACAGTGGGGAAAAGGAAGTGGCAGCCTCAAATCGGCCAAGAAAGCGGGCTAGGAGATGATGAAAATGGCTTCTGCGGTTGGTTTTGTATATTATGTAACTTTAGGTTAATTATTTACCACTGATTAGTATTTGTAGATCTTCGGCTGCCTATGAGACTTAGCTCAAATGGTATCTTCTTCTCTCCTAGAAGCTAGGAAAGCTAAGATGAGGTCGTGGATTTAAGACCTATTGATGTATGTGTAACTTGAAAAAAGAAAGTAGTTGTAGACAGTCTGGTCTCTGTAAGTTGTATTTTTTCCTTTTGCCTGTTGGTATGTACAATGTGTTTCAGACGGAATGCGTAACTAGTGTGTACTGTTGTTTAGTTTGTGAATGAATTCATCCTTTTCCCATGCTCTATAACTCTCAAAGTACATAGCCATTGGATACAAAAATCTTTAAAAAGCATGATGAAAATGAGTGTTAGTCATAGGCATCGTAATAGATCAGAAACAAGGAGTTGCTTCAATCCTATGTGCATGATGTTTGTGCAAAGTGGTCGGATTATCAAACTAAAAAAGAAAAAGAAAAAGAAAGACGAGTGAAGTAATCTCTTTAGATTATGGCTGAAGTGATGGTCAAGATGACTGCTAAACGAAATAGTATGAAAGAAATTCAGCAAAAGCACCCTCCATTTTTCTTGAATTTGAGCAGGGTTGATTACGATTAAAGTGTGATTTCAACTAGGTCTTTCTAAAGCTTAACCAAACCCGAGCTTGAACATGCCCAGCAAGTATTAGCCTCTTTCATTCACACCACTTCTGGCATAGTAGGAATTAAGAAACAAACCCAGCTACGTTTGCATAAATATATATATATATATTTTTTAAAATAAAATAAAGCATGATGTTCATCAAATATGGTCTCACTTGCATGCAATTTTTCCATATAGACAAATCTAACTGTATTTACTTATAAAGTCTTTTTCTTTATATATATATGAGAATATAAAGGTGCAGCTCTGCAGAATTCATGTCTCTTGCTAATGCGATGGTCCCATTGGAAATGTCCAATCTACAAAATAGTGAAAATACAAATCATAGAGATTAAAGTACATGTAACTTCTGGGTCTTAAGGAATCTAGCATTGGAGAGTTTGGCGTTTATCAGAAATTAACCCATCTAATCATTTTCCCACACTTCCCCCCATTCTGCATATAGGTATCATATTTGTTTCAACAACATAAACGTTAGCCTAACGATATGAAAAATTCTGCAGAATACTGTTATATGGTCTGCAGTTTGTGATAGTCTCCATGACTTCTTGTTCAAGTCTTCTCCATCATCTCTGGACATCACCATTGAATAACATATTTTGCACAAAATTAAGGTGTTGTGATCACTAATGAAACTGCTCTAAGTTTGTTGTATTTGTTCATGCACTTCTTTTCCTCTTTATGTGGAACCTGCAAGAACAGCAGCACGAAAAATTAGAAAAGGCAAGGGAGGGAACGATGGTGGAGAGGGGATGGAAATTGTTTAATTCTATTTTCTACATGGGATCCTTCTCTTACCCATGTCCTGCTATCATCCAAGTCAGGAAGTGTGGCAAACAGAACTGCAAAAGTGCACGAGCTACATGAATTGAAGGATGTTTAATCCTTAGTGTTGATAGATGCTGCCACAAAAAGAACAACATGAAATACACTTCATTTCTAATTCAAGCAATGAAGCAAAGAGAAGAATTAACATGAAGTGATGCAAAAAGCAGGAGGAAGATAACTCACAGACAGAGGGCCGGGTGAAAATTCCATGTAAGGTTGATAAGTGTCAATCATTTTTGATGCCATTCTGCTAGCTGCATGCACTGTGCTAATACGGAACATTCTTTTCTTCTCGTAGCTATTCATGATGAAGTCACAGAATTAGAATGCAGGGTAACCGAGTAAGAGTTTTTTCCCCCACTAAGACAGATTACCTTCTAAGTGTTGAGGCAGTTTCATAAGACTGTTGAACATCTGAGCCACTTTTGGCCAACTTATCAAGCTCAAGTATAAGCTGGTAACAGTCCTGCACATACAATTGTTACCATAATGAGCCTATAGGAACTTAGAAGAGATCTTTATCACCAACCTCAGGCATCCATTAGCAATAAATTTCATTTGCAACCTATCTGCATTTTCTGAGTATCAATGACCAAAGTATCCAGTAGCCATGCCAGATAATTTTCATTGCATTTGACAGGACATGGTTATGCTTAAATGAATATATAACAAAAGAATAATACATAAAAATAAAATTTCATGAGAATATTCATTTCACAAAATCCTAAAATTATCCATTTCAGAAATGGTTGTAATAAAATTACTTTGTTGCCATGAGAAACAAATAACAAGGGTTATCCACATGC
The DNA here is from genome assembly GCF_001633185.2 of Quercus lobata. NCBI lineage: Eukaryota > Viridiplantae > Streptophyta > Magnoliopsida > Fagales > Fagaceae > Quercus > Quercus lobata. The sequence continues at coordinate 3,128,275 of NC_044907.1, read as the reverse complement.
TCCTTAGAATGTCTAGGTAGCTAGAAAGTATATCATCCATTCACAGATAAGATACCTCAATTGCCATGCAACCCCCTTGGCCGAAATTAGGCTGCATAGGATGAGCAGCATCACCTAACAGGGTAACTCGTCCATTTCCCCAGCTGTAGATCATGTCTCTGTCGTAGATGTCTCTCCGCAAAATCATGTGCTCAGGTGTTTCCCTGATTAAAGTAATCACTTCATTACACCAGTTTCTGAACAGCTCCAGAAGCCTCTTCTTTTTACCTGTGACATTTAATGCATGAATACATGTAATTGACTCTTATTAGTCTGTTAAGGATCCATAGCCAATCCCAAAATTTTAGGACTAAGGCCTCTTTGTTAGTTGTTTTAGTTACATAAGTGAGATGAATTTAGTTAGCCAAAACATTATCATGAGAGAGAGAGAAAGAGAGAGAGAGTTACCTTTGGGAGGATCGGTATTTCTTTGGGGTTCCTTATGGAAGGCATACCATTGCATTTTCCCATTCCCAACATCTGAAGCAACAAAGTACTGATTCAATCCTAGGAACACCCGATACCTTCAAACAGAACACTAAAATAAACAAACAGAATGCATAACTACTCAGTATCTCTACATATTCTTATGTCATTTTAAATACATCTATAAGCTAAGGTTGTGAATATAAAACCAAGTAACATACCCAACAATATCGATATATGGTGGCACAAAGTTAGTTAGTCCACTATAGCATGTATAACTTGAATAATTTGCTTCCTGCTCCCCAAACAATTTTGAACGCACCTAAAGGGAAAGTTGAACAATAATTTGAAACTTAAAAGCGAGGAAGAAGAAATATTGCGCTGGAGTTGAATGATAGAGATGGGCTAGATAACATACTATTGACCAAATTCCATCAGCTCCAACTAATATGTCTCCATCATACTGCTGTCCATCTTGAAGTATAGCTGTTACCTAATAAACGATGAAAGGGCAATGAAATACATACAGAAATTGGTTTATTAGAATTCAAGTTGTTAAAACATTTCAAAACCTTGTTGGGGTCTTCCATGAAGTCCACAACTTTAGACTTGTTTCTCACAATTTCAGACCCAACTGCATTGATTAAGATGTCTTGCAATTCCATCCTACATATTACTTGAGTAATAGGAAGTCCCCTCCTTACAGCAGGAGTAGAAAGGTCAAACTTAGTAAACCTGAAGCAGAAGGGACACAGAAATTTTGACATCAATTACCAGCAAATAAACACTAATTTAACTTCTTGGTGGGTCTTATGGGAATAAGAACCATAAATTTATCAGTCAAGCTCGATGGATGGAGATTATGTCAATGTCAGGGGTAGAAGCATCACATTCACATAAACTTCTGAGACTGATACAATCCAGTAAGTTTTGACAATATGCATTAACTGTCATGACTAATAGCTATTCAAATAATGGTGGCTATCTTTGCTTATGACATTCAGCACTCTTTTTAAGTACAGTTCCTAACGCATACCTTAGATTCTTTAATTGAATACAACCACATGGTCAGTATAAATAATGGTATCTTTTTCAAGGAGAATTAATTTCAATGATGAAGTTTGTTGGTCAAAGCAACCACATGGTTAAATTTAATTGGGGAACATAAGCTACAACACCAAAGAACTGTCGATCTGAGCAAATCAACTACATGAAAAGTCAGCCAAAGAGCTTAATAGGCAATCAAGGAAGACTATGAGAGAAAAAGGTCACCACTTACCATTCACCAGAGACACCATCTGCGAGGCCATTGATCCTATTGCCAGTAACACAACCTGCTTTCATAATTTGCTCAGCAACATTCTCATCTATCTCTTGCAACACGGCCAAAGCACTACTTAAGAGTTGAATAGGGCCACGATGCCTACCCTCCCCTCTCACCGCACTCAAATCCTTCTCAAAAACCTTTACTTCAAACCCTCTATGCTTTGCAGCCAGAGCCAAGACTAGCCCCCCTATGCCCCCACCTGCTATCAGAATCTTAAGTCTCTTTCTTCCTTCACTGTTCTTTTCATCTGACTTTAGATCATCATTACCACCTTCACATCTAACAAAATAGCTTCTCATACTGGCTTTTTTAGCTCCAGGGTGAGGAATTTTATTACATGTCTGGTTTTGATTGCATGGATTAAGGTACAAGAGAGATGCCATTCTTGTTCAAGAAACAAAAAGCTGGAACATATGCTTATAATGGGTTGCTGTGTTTATGTGGAAAGCACCGAGTTGACAGTCACTGTATAACACGTGTACTTTTGCCTGTTATGCACTGCATGAGGTAGGTCCGTTGAAAAGACTTCTTTTTCTCAGATAGTGCTAACCAAACTATACGCACCAAAGGCAAGGAAAAGTCCAGAGATAACAATTACATCTACGAATTCACCCCAAATAAAAAAGAAAAAAGAAAAAAAAGAAGTTAAGAATGTTAAGTGCATTTACATACTATTTTATTTTACTATCTCAAAAGTTATTTTATCAATTATATTATATTATTTTATAACACACCTAACATTTTAATTTTTATTTTTCTATTCAATTCATTAAAATAATATGTATTACCCAATAAAATAATATAATTCAATCTCTCTTTCAATAAAATAATATATACTACCCAATAAAAAAAATGAAATTTAAATTTACAATGAGTGGAGTCCACTGCAGCACTATTGTAAAACTTTTTACAAGTACAAGACCAGAAAATGGGGTTATTTTTTGCTTTGATGCTAAAATTTCCCTACATATATCATTTACAATGCCTAATGTGAACGCACTTAGCCGAGTCGAGTCCTGTTACAGATAACTTTTTTTAAATAATTTTTTTACAAAATTTTTCATAAGTTTGAAGATAAATTGTTATTGTTACCTCAATTGTTATGAAAAATATTATGCTGACAGATTTCTTGTTAATACTTTCAATTTCTTCTAATTTTTATTTAAATATAAGACATAATATTTAAAAATAAAATAAGGATCCGTTTGGTAATGTTACTCTAACGTTATTTAAGTGTTGTAAAAATACGTGTGGATAAAAAAATGTTGTGAAAATACATGTTGTGTTGTTTAAACAACATTACCAAACAGGCTAATCTTTAGGAATATATATCTTTTAAAGGGTTTCATTTGCTTCAGTTTTCTTTTTGGTAAACAATTTGCTTCCATTTTCACATGCTACTGAGTGAAGCCTATAATATATTGGACGGGTCTGTATAATATCCAATACACTAGCACGAACAAGCCCAACTCAATACTATTAATTTTTCAAAAGAACCATTATCATTCCAGTATAAACATTGAACCATGATTTATTTACTTGTGTTTTCCTTGTAGTCTTTCTAAAAGCAGACAAAAAGTAGGAAGTTACTTTCGTAAAATTAATGTCACTTTCTTGATTTGTTTGAAGGTTAACATGGATGAGATGTCAAAGATGCACATTCCCTGAGCATAGTTAAAGTTCCATACATGTTCTAATTTGTTTGGAGAGGAGCTGTCTACTAAGAAATAATTGCATGGCGGGGGCTGCCTAAAGACCGCATATTGAGCTTTTGGTCCACATTAGTCACCGTCACACAAAAGGGTGAGCATGTAGCTTGGCTTATTGGGAAGTTATTAAAAATAAGTTTATCTTGTCATTTAATTGAAAGTATTTTCTTTTATTTTCTATCTATTTTTGGATAAACAAATGTACTAGAGATTACCAACTATTTACAGAAAACAGGATACATATATCCCGCTAAGTGGTTGCCCAAAACTTTTATTAAAATTTTAGTGCTAAGAAAATAAAGAACATGTCCCATTGCAAAACCTCATGCTAAATATATAATGATGATTTGAGAGAAAGAGGGAGAGGGAAAGAGAGAGAGAGAGAGAGAGAGATGTTACGCATGAATAACACAAATTTATACAGGACCACCACACGTTAATCACTAACCAAATAATGTATTGTACACTAGCATCAGCATCTCCTAAGTGAACTCAGTTAACCAATAAATTATTAACCCAGCAGCAGCTACAACAATACCCATCCATCCCTACAATAGCACTATCCTACTAATTGTCCCAAGCCCAGAGTCATCCCCAGCGGGGGAGAGAGAGAGAGAGTTGGAAGATGGTAGTATTATACTAGAAAGTAACCTTCAAATCAGATTTTTCCATTATAAAATCTTAACACTCTATCCATCATATTAACCTCCTCCAGCCTTAAAATTGTATGTTATAATCCTGCTTTCTGTTGTAACCAGTCCCTAATCAATCTCGATCCATTGACTGCCCAAGCGAGAACTGGTGGCCACCCTCATCTGTTTAAAAAAGAACAAAAATGGGGCATTAAAATGGAATCAAGTCAAATAATTAGCCTTAATTAGGGGGGTAAGAAGGTATGAATTATGGGTCCATGGAATAAAAAACAAGTTCATTCTATTTCCAAAGCTAAGGAATAACAAGGACTTCTTTGATGAGATTTATCATCAAATGCTAAAGAACAAAGGACACATTCAATATCCATGGACTGTTTAAACAGCCCTAATTGCTGGACACAGTTCTAAAGTTAGCTTATATAGGGCAACCTAAGCTCCTAAGAATAATGCAAGGTAAGATCAAATAATTGTACCGCTTTCACCATCAGAAATCTCATTAAGCCTTGAAATTGCGTCAACAAGTGCTTGCTCTTGCTCCTGCAATGATGTATACATGCTGTTTGAGCAAAGAGATGTAAAAGCAACAAAAGCTTGAGAAAAAACTCAAGAGTGGGGGCACCCTCAACAAAGTACTTGAGAAGGGGAAGGGAGGGTGGGGTGTAATTTCTTTCTTACCTTCAATGCTTTCTTGGCTCTCTCAATTTCAAGAGGATCTGGATGATTTGCACCAAAAACTCTCTCCACCTATCCAAATTCCACAGAAAATTATACAAATGTAAAGACATTAAAAAGTTTACAATTACAGATGATGGAGGTTTCACTTACCTCCTTGATTAGAGTATCTGTGTGAAGAATTTTTATATCATCTGGTGCTTTCTTTCCAATTCCATTTTGCGATGGCAGAAAATCTTTTCTGGCATGACCCTTTGTAGCCCCTCTACCTCTTCCTGCACCTGGAATACCATCACGGCCAATGGGTCTATTCATCCCATGACCTGATCCACCATAACCCCCTCGACGGGGGATTCCAGGATCCTCACCAACCCATTGGATATCCTCAGGGGAGATCTGCATTAAGAACTAAGAATCAATAAAAGCAAAATAGAATATGTATATGGAACTAATATATTAACTGCCAGATTATACCATACAAAGGGGCATCTTAGGCATCCCAAAACTCAGCTTTGCAGTATATAATACATGTCGTGTAGATGTGAAAAGTGCTCTTTTTTAGTCTACATGAAAGTCCCAACCACATAAATTTTTTTTATAGGAAATAATAATTTTATTGATAAAGGACCATTTCACAAAGAATAATGAAATAGCCAAAAAAATATGTACAAACAACAAAGAAAAAAGGGTTTATGTATAAGAAAAAAGGGAATCTATAAACAACGGAATGGAATCACTTGAAGTGAATCACCAAGCTTGAGACCAATATAACATCCCTGCAAACAATGCTATGAGCCAGTCCCCTAAACGCTCAGAATCCTCACAAAAAAAGACCATTACGCTCCTTCCAAATGATCCACATCACACAATGCAGTACCAAATTCCAAATATTTGACGTGTGCTTCCCAAACCAATTCCTCCATTCAGCCAATAGATCAACCACCCTCTAAGGTAAGACCCAAGAGACTCCAAAGGATCTAAATGCATAACTCCATAACCAGGAAGCCCCTACACAATGAATCAGGAGATGATCAACATTCTCCCCACTACACCAACACATACAACACCAATCCACAATCGTGAAGCCTCATCTCCTCAAATTATCAGTAGAAAGAATCCTCCCCCATGTGGCTGTCCAAACAGAAAGATACCCTCCGTGGAGCCTTCGCACCCCAAATACTTTTTAAAGGAAAAGTGTCAGCACCATATCAAAACCTCCATCCATTTTCAACCTCCACCCCACTCGATCCCCATCCTCATTACAAAGAGAATGATAATCCAGTAAATGAAGAAAAACCCCCACCAACTCCACCTCCCAATCATTAAAACCCCATTGGAACCTCACATCCCAACTCCCTCTTTCCCACACTTTGCCACTCCAACAAATTTGCCACCAACACCTCCTGATTAGCAGCATTCTCAAATAGAAATGGGAAAGCTACTTTAAGCGGCTGTTCTCCACACCAACAATCATGCCAAAATCGGATTCTATTCCCCAAGCCAACCTCAAATCGCACATATTGACTAAAATCATCCCACCCCTTCCAAATACTCCTCCAAAGCCCACAACCATGTGTACCCCTATCCAACATCCATGACACCAATCCGCCTATCCCTCCCCAAACTTCAAAGCTATTACACGCCTCCATAGCTGTGTCTCTTTGACCACATTAATGGGTGAGGTAATCCACTCAAGTCACAAAGTGTAAAATCAACAATAAGTCGGCAACTAAAAGAATAAGTATTGTCGTCTACAAGGAAGCCAGTGAGAGCTGACCCCATCATCAAATGGCAACCACACCAGTTAAACAGATTCTATATGTTTCAGAATATTCTATATGTTTCACAAAACCTATGCAAGTGTTAAAAAGTCATAATACAGAAATTTGAAAAATATAGTTGGTAAAATAGAAATGATGCAAGGCATGGAAGAAACAAACCAAGGCCAAGTGACCAAATAGTCCACTTAGATCGGCCCAGTAATTAGCATAGAATCTAGCAATCTTGTCATTTTATGTTGGCCTTTACTATTATGACTTAAGTTAATTTTATAAATTCATGACATTTTCCTGCTAAAAAAACTGAATAACATTTGACTTTTAATGGCTTAGCTAGAAGGAGTTGGAGGGAGGGAGGGAGGGAGGGAAAAATAAAAGTGGGAAGAGTTCCCAACCACTGACTAGATGGAGAAAAAAAAGAAGGGGAAAGAAGCTCTCCATCCCAGGCCCACTTCTACAATCTGCCCAAATGTGGGCAGATATGGATGGAGGTACCAACAAATTTTACTTTCAACTTGTTAAATGAGAAAGGGCATAATGGTCCATAAATGATGTAAGGTTTTCTATTCTCTTTTCTCTTTTTAACATCCAATCAACATGAGAGAGAATATGTATACTTTCCTCTCCTCCCCTTTCCCGAAAGATAAAGCTTTTCTCTCTTCTCCTTTCTATACAAAACTCCAAATTGTGGCATTAGTAAACTTGAAAAGGCTGACATTAAAAGGACATGACAACAAATCAAGGGCTGGTATTGAACGGTGTACTAAGGGCCTAGTATCTTTTAGTCTTTTAAGCAGCCTTTTGCCATCCAATAATTCAGGCTTTAGCTTGGGTCCCTTGAATTGAACTCAAACACCAACTTAAATCATTTCCCTATCATTCTTTCTATTCTGTTTCTTTCTTCTTGGATCATACTCTTGGTGCTTATTGTTGCTTCAATCCGCTAGAAAGGCGCTGCACCTTTTCTCTGCAACAAGCAGATCTAAGCCCTTTCTACCACCTTAAAAAGCTTCAGAAAGCTGCAGGTAAGAGAAAGTTTCTGTAGGACATGGGGAAAAAGCATCAGATATACCTCCGAGAGATTAACCCATTCCCATGTCTCATTTGCACTGCCAATATCATAGACCAGAGCATGTCGCCCCTGACAAAAATTAAAGGATAATATTCAGCCACATAGATTGCTGCAATAATGATTTAAATGCAATCAAGACCAAATATACACCTCAACTGGATTGTGGTCAGTTATAACAGCTTCATAAAAGTTATTGTCATCAGGCCACCTGGTCCTCACTCTCCTCCCAATCAATGGATCAAAAGTTGCTCCTTCGGGATGCTCACCCGCAAGAGCACCAGAAGAAACCCTATTAGCAACCTGACCCCTCCCAGTAGGGCCTGACAGAGGATACTGCTTCATTGAAGAAGCACCAGGCAAAACCTGACCCTGTAAACAAAATGGAACAGTATGGGAACAAACCAATCAAATGCAAAACTTGCAAGAAATCATACACATGAATCAGTTACAAATTTTTTATGTTCAACTCCAAATTTCATGAATTTAACTTACAGGTTTCTGCTTCTTGCCCTTTGGTCCTGGGATTGATCCTCGCTTTGCGGTGGACGAAGATGGCTGGTGAGATGCTGCTACTGCTTGTTGGTGAAACGTAGGAGATGGTCCACCATAGGATTGTGATGGTACTGGCTGAGAAATCTTCTGTTTCTTGCGAGATGCAGAGACAGTAGGGCTGGGTATTGGATCATGAGCAGCTTGACCAGTACCGAGCATGCCAGATTGATGCCCACCTGCCTGTCTCCACTCCCTAATGACATTACCCAATTCAGCACCCATTAAAAGACGAGAAAAGAGCTGTCTAAAATTTAACAGATCGTACAGACCTTATCCTTCGAATGACATCATCTGCATTAACCCGTCCTAGAAGCTCTCTGTGTTCCTCATTTGATAGTCTCAACTCTTTTCTAAGTTCTGTTATTAAACTTTCCTTCTCCTGAAGAAAATACATTTCATGTAGCAGTCATTTAACCCTGATCAAGCAAATTTAAAGACATTAGATTCCTGATTAAAATAAATGACAAAGTACCCAAGTAATGGCATCAGCTTGAGCTTTAAAGGCTCTTAGAACTGAACTGTATGCTTCTTGCTCGAGTTGGTGAATTTGGGTCTCCATATCAGTTTCACCATACATCCTAGGATATGGAACAGAAGCCACAGCAGATCTTCCATTTCCGGCAACACGCCCTCTAGGAATTCTATTTTGATGTGATGGAGGAAGATCATCATCAGTTCCTGCCATTTTTTTTTTTTTTTTGGAATGCAAAAAAAACCTTTATTAAAGCCAAAGAGTATTGGACACAGCCTAAATTTGGTGAAATAAATTTTTTAGAAAAAATCATGCCAGGGGATGATCACACATGAAGCATGGAAAAATGATCTGATTTGGTTATTGCAAGTTCCAGAAAATAGCTTCTTACAAACAAAGGCAATTTGTGTGGGTTGATCCATATAACTATAACACAAGAAATTACATTGCAAACAAATAAGTCAATTCATTAAGACTCATTTGATCAAAAAGCATGTGATGACAAAGATCAGTGACATTTTTTTCAGCAAATAGGCCAGTTCCATAGCATGTTCATTCAGAAAAGTTACTGTAGCACTTATCAAAAACAAAAAGGAAAAAAAAGAAAAAGAAATTTAATCTATTAGTTGGTGATAAAAATTAGAGAATAAGAACTCAAAACAAATGCAAATGGAACTGCACGTACATAGTTGAGAAAACTACAGAACAAAATAGTAAACACAGTACATATAAAGTGTTCTTAAGTAGCACTCAAGCCAATAAAACTTATGCACTTCAAAACAAATGTGCATTGCTCAATGGAAAAGATGATAGCTGAGGTGCAACTAAAAGTTTTGGCCCTTTAGGTATTAAGCAAAAGCTTTGTACCTCAGATTTATGATCCCAACATTCAACTGGCTCCATTGAGGTCATGGGTATAAACAAAAGGATCATAGGCCAAGAGAGAGGGGTAGGGGGGTAAAGAAAAAGGGGGGACAAATGGCCCAAGTTTAAGGGAAACAATAGAGAATACAGCTGATCCATTTAAGGTTAAGACTGATGAAGAGTACATCAACCAGATTTTCTCCCCTTCTGGAAATAAAGTTATTCACCATTAAACTAAAAAATTCCCTTTTAGGAAGAACAAGAAGTTCTCCTGAAACTCATGATAGCAAGAAACTGCTCCTAGGTTATGAAAAAGAGGTGCAATTTTTTAATGAGTAAGTTTTTGGCCTCGAGGATATGGGGATGGCGGGATTCGAACTAGTAACTGCTGCTTCTTGAGGCGTGACCCCAGCCCATTGTGCCTACCACTAGGGATTAACTAGTAGAGACAACAACTCCAGAAAGCTTTAGGAATCTAAACTTTCGGCTGTTTTTATTTACTAAGTTAATTAAAAATGAGTACCCTTTTGCAATGTGACAAGAGTGTAGCTTCACATACATCATACAAAGCATTATTGCAAAATTTCATTCAGGTTTTCTCTTTCAAATGCGAACTTCCCTGAAGTCAAAACAAAAAGATTTTCTTTTTAACACCATATCTAACCTATTGATAACTTTAACAGTTTTAATCTAAAAAACTCGTACATACAAAAGCTCCAATAACATTCAAAGACTAAGTCTTTCCATTCTATAAAACCCCATTGATAAGCTAAAAATAGCTAAGCTCATAAATCATACAAAAAGCTCAAAACTTTAACACTCAAAAACCCCTAAATTAACAAACCCAGAAACCAAATTCTCATACAATCCCAAATCCCAATCCCTCAATAATTTCATCACAGTCCAAAAACCCTAAAACCCTAAATTTCTTTCACTCCAAGAAACCCAAAAACCCCCCCACCAAGAACATTGACGAAGAAAATTCAAGCAGAAAAATCCCCAAACCCTAATTTCCCTCAAAAAACAAAACATACCCACATATCAAAAAACCCAAATAACCCAAAAAGCACAAAAAAATTGAAAATTTAGAAGAGAAAAATGTTTACCACTGCTATCGTAGGGCTCGTAGTCCATAGCCAGCTTAGTACCAAAGCTTTTTCCCCCAATTTGAAGAGCAAATAAGAGAGAAAACCCTAAAAGCTTTCACAGAGAAATTGGGAAGCGAAAATTGGTCGGAGAGAGAGCTGAGCTTGAATTTGAGCTTAAAAGAGTGGAGCTTGGGAAACGACGACGTTTGGATGTGGATTTGTGATTCTGTGAAGGCGAGGGATTCAACGGCAACTCTCTGATTATTGATGAGAGAGAAAGAGAGAGTTTGGGGTTTTTCGGACTTTGTGTGAAAGAGTGAGTAATACGTGCCACTTTTTTTTTTTTTTTTTCTCTTAAAAAAAAAATTTGTGTGTGAGAGTGAGAGAGTGTGTGTGTCGGATTTCAAATGGGTTTATGAAGTGGGGGGATGTGTTTTGTTTTCAATTTATGGTTTACTTTGAGTTCCGCTGTCTATAATCTAGACTTGATTCCAATTTGCTTTGAGGAGAATGTGAACATAGCTAAACATCAATAAAAGTGTCATCACGCATCAACCTCAACACTTTATCATTCACAAATTGCGACAAAATTGCTTAGGATAGGGTAGAAGACAAAAATAACCAAATACCATCTTTGGCCGAAATCATTAGTAATCTATCACCGTTTGATAAATATTCAGTAATTTATCATTTTTTTAAAACTTGAGTTCCATAATGACGCCCACTAACCTGCAATTTTTTAATTAAAAAGCTCCACGTGGATCTCAAGTTTGATAAACTTGAGTTCCTTGTAAATAAAACTCGAGCTCTATAAGATTAAGTTATGTAAAAAAATTTATGCATACTATGTGTGACTTCTTGTATCATAGAAATAAAATTGATGTTTAAGAGTGCAAAATAGTCTTATGAACTGCTTATGCTTTGTAAAGCATATGTACAAGTAGTAGATCAGAGTAATAGCAGGATAGTACCAATGCTAGTGTGACTAGTTGTAGAGGGCAACAAGTGTTTCTATCAGTTGAGGGGCAGTGGTAGAGAGATCACATACTTCTTGTTTTTGGAAAAGCATTAACTAATGCTATACAACTTAGTTTTTGCTGACTTCTTGTTTTGATCAGTATTAGAGGAGTGGATGACTTCAATTTGGGAACTCAAGTTTTATTCCCTTGTTCAAATTTTCATAGAATTCGATTTTATAAAGCTCAATGTCCACATTGCAAACAACTCGAGTTCCATGTGGACTTTTTAATTAAAAAAAAATGTCAAGTCAGCACATAACTCGAGTTTATATAACTTGAGTTACATGTAAAACTCGATCTTCAGGAACTTGAGTTCCAAAAGAGTGGTATTTCACTAATTATTTCGCAAACGGTGGTAAATCACTAATTATATTCGCCAAAGATGGTATTTGACCATTTTCGCCTAAGGTGGAAGAACCCCTATTAATGTCAGTGCAACCCAGCCCACATCTTTCTCCAACCACCACACCATTACCATAGACCACCATCAGTCCACCCTAATGTGGATTTGTTTTGCTATGAACTCTTTCAAGGCCATCGCTGCCATGCCAATAACAATCCAACCACCACTCAAGCCATAGGGTTGGTATAGGTGGAGATAGGGGCTCTAGAGAATTTAAAGTAACTTGGTTTGGTAGTGAGGGCTTTAAGATTGGGGATAGAGATTGAAAATTTGTGATTTGATTGCAAGGACTTTGTGGGACTTAGAGGCAAAGTGAGGGGTTGCAATAGAGTTGATTACGACACATAAATTGGTTGAGTCTGAGTCAATTAGTTGTTGGCACTACTAAAAAGATATGATTCTAGGCTAGGTTTGATGGAGGTTGATGCTTCAGTTAAAGTGACAAATGTGTAAATGATTAAATGAATAAAGAAATAGGATAGAGATAACATTTAAATAGAGTAGTGATAAAGTCTCGAGGCTAATGTAGGTGAATAGAAAATAGGTTGACTAAAAAAAATGCAACTTTTTTTTAAGGTCAATTTGGCTAAAACACCATTGAGGTTGGCGTACATGCTATAACACTTCCCCCCTCCTCTCCTCCCCTCCCAACCCCCCCCCCCCACACCCTTATGCGAGCATGGTTTGTAACCTTTGTTCTGACGTTTGGTTGGAGTGAAATGAGAGTGGATAAAGTTTTTCACCTAAGTCCACCATTGTTTTCCTTCCAAATTGGTTATAAAAAAAGGGGAAAGGAATAACATTAAAGAAAAAAGTACAAAATTATCCTCATTTTTCATCCTTTTACTTAATAGCATAATACTATAATAGTACTGTGGGGGAGGATTTTGTTCCACACCCCGCAAGCTTATTGTTCTCTTTGGGGAGCCAAGCCCGCAAGGTTTTGGTTCTTGGCCCCGAGTATGGAAGTCCAAGATTTTCACCTCAGGCCAAGGGCTTTGCATTGTAGCCATTTTGGCTTGACACCTTTGTCCCACATCGGTTGGAGATGCACCCCACTCATGGCTTATAAGCCAACCATGAGTGTACCACTACTACACATGTGTAGTAGTGGTAGAGGCATGCCCCTGGAGGGTAACAAAGCCGTGCGGGTAACATGCGGCGCGGACATGGCGGGTCCAATCCCACCCTTGCCCCAAAGTGGACAATACTCTTGATGGGGCACATCCCCTCAAAAGTGCCTTTTTGTGGGGGAGGATTTTGTTCCACGCCCTGTAAGCTTATTGTCCTCTTTGGGGAGCCAAGTCCGCAGGGTTTTGGTTCTCGGCCTCGAGTATGGAAGTCCAGGATTTTCACCTCAGGTCAAGAGCTTTACCTTGTAGCTATTTTGGCTTGACACCTTTGTCCCACATCGGTTGGAGATGCGTCCCACTCATGGCTTATAAGCCCTTGGAGCAACCATGAGTGTACCACTACTACACCCCTTGGCCTGAGGTGAAAATCCTGGAATTCCATACTTGGGGTCGAAAACCAAAACCTTTCGGACTTGGCTCCCCAAAGAGGACAATAAGCTTGCGGGGCGTGGAACAAAATCCTCCCCCACAAGTGCTTTACTCTTTTTTTGTCCCACTTTCGGCCTTTCATATTTGTACAAGCATTGCTTAATAAAAGAGATAGGATATTTTTATAAGTTTATCTCTTTAAAATTTGATAAGTAGTTAAAATTTGATAACAAGGCAATTTGATTGGATATGACACGACATCTGCACCCATTAAAAACAAATAAATCAAATTGTCACACTTTAATGTAATAACCTTACATAAATTTTTTTTGTTAGTGTTACATTCCATTTCCATTTCCATTACCCTAAAATGTGGGGTTTAAACATTTTTTTTTTTAAACCGTGATTTATAGCTTGAGTTTAGATTAAGTAGAGTAGGTGATTTGTTTTGTTTTGTTTTATTTTTTTATAATTTTGGTTAAGTGAACCAATGGGAGGGTGAAACATGTGTGGTATAGGTTGATTTAAAAAAAAAAAAAAAAATTATGGAAGTTTATATTGTGTGTGTATGTATTGTTTTAAAGTAAAAACTTATGTTTGGTAATGTTGAAGAGTGCAGTGATAATAAGGTAGTTGACATGGTAAATGTGTATGATTATTGTGGTATCTTCGATTTTAATATTGAGACAATCCATGAAGCAGCCTGTCCTCCTTTGATTGCATAGTTCGACCCTATCCTCGTGTGTGGAGGAAGGATCAGGCCTGTGGACACTGTCGCAGTGACGCTAGTGAATATATACATTGGCCCAAAAATTAATTAAATTAAAATGTAAACTTGGTATCAAATTAGATTACAATTAGAAGCAAATTGGGATTGAATTTAGATTTTCATTAGGCTTCAATTTTATATAATATATATGATAAGTAAATCTCATATTCATAATCGTCTTTAAAAAAAAATAAAAGAAAAATTATTATTTATTTTTCATTTAGTGAGTTCGGGGTATAAGAATGCATAAATATATTTGTTTTCATTTGAAGATGCTATGAATTTTATGATTTAAAGTTTAGGACATACTCTACTTTATCATACATACAGAAGAGAAAAAAATTTCATTTAGCTTTTTTCATTATTTTATTTCTCTTATATTACATTGTATATGTTTTATTTTATTTATGAAAACATTGTATATGTTAAAGCATGTAAAAATGATTGGGTGTGTATTGGTAATATACTTTTATATATATATATATATATATTCTCATTTGTCACATAAGTTTTTCTTTAAATGTTCAATTCAATGAATACTTAAACTTAAAATATCCAATTTTCTACAAAACAAAGAGATTGCCAAAGTATAAAAAAAATCTTTAAATATATTAATTCTGGCAAAAATTTTTTTTTTTAATTTTAAAAGGAAATGAAGTAGGCACTCAGGGAGTGCAAAAAAGAGATGTTCCATTAAAAGGAAATGGACCAAAAATTACAAAGAAAAGCCGATCAGAACAACCGAAGATAAAGAAGTGGTTCGATAAATGTGCTTTTGAATTAATTTTGGATGTGGTTCAATAAGTGTGTGTTTGGTATTGACTTGAAAAACTAGTTTTTTTACTATTTGGTTTATTTTTACTACTATTCATGCTTCTCATTGTAATTTCTGATATTATTATGGGTGTAAGTGTACTATTTCAACTACCTTTTAGTTTTATTTACATACTTTTAACAAAAAAATTTTAATTTCAGCTAAATAAGCTGTTTTCAAACATACATACATTTAAGGTCCGTTTAGATACAACTTATTTTTGTTGAAACTGAAAACTAAAAATACTGTAGCAAAATAATTTTTAAATGGGTAAATAGTGTCGTGGGACCCGTGAACAGTGTGTGAATAGTGTCTTTTGTCCCCTGCACAGTGCTCACATGTGATATTATTGTTCACGCGCTAAAAAAAAATAAAAATTGGCAGAAAACACAAACGTGGGTTTGGAAATGTGGATCCAAACCCACACTTAGTACACTGGGACTCATGAACGGTATCAAAAATTACAATAGGATCCATGAATAATAACAAAAATAAGCTAAATAGTACAAAAAAAAAAAAAAAAAAACTAGTTTTTTCAACCAATACAAAGCATGCTAAACAGAGAAAATTGGTTTTTAATTTTTATTCAATATAACGTATATTAAAAAATGATTTAAGAAATATTAATCATGATTAAGGGGGACTTCATGGGGACTGTGCTACTACTCTTTTATTATATATTTTTATAAACTAATAATAAAAGGAAAGTTTTTTTTTGAGAAACCACCCCAAGATGAGGGGGGAAGAGACAATATCATTAAGGAATATCAAAAGAGTACACAGATTCACACACTAGTGGAATTTCCTCCATCCAAACTTGGAATGGGGAGAAATTACAGGCTGATCTTGCTAAACAATGGGCAAGTTTGTTCCCTAACCTACGGGTATGAGTAAATGATAGACACTAAAAAGCCAAGGAAAGAAGCTTGATGTCCTCCAGAATATGACCGAAGCTTGAAGAGTCCCTGTCACCGAAGGAGAGAGCATTGATTATTATTTCCGAATCACCTTCAAGTTGCACCTGAGTCAGATTCAGATCTTGAGCCAAGACCAGTGCACTATGAGCTGCTAACACTTCCACCATCTCTACTGATGTAGGCAATGGAATAGTTTGTGTAAAGGCAGCCATGACAAGACCTCTATCGTCGTGAATAACACCAGCCAAACCAGCTAAGTTCCTATCACTAAATGTTGCCCCATCGAAGTTAATTTTCACCCAACCCGACGGAGGAGGCGACCACCTAGAAGCTAATACCGGTTTCGATGGACGTTGGGCAGACTGGAACTCCAACAAGCAATCCGTAGCCAAGCCAATAATCTTTGCCAATGGAGCCACGCACTCCCCAACCCGCAGCTTGTTTCTACGCATCCAGAGCTGGGAAATGACCATGGCAAACAGATCAAAGCAGTCACTATGAGTCTGGCAGCAGTGGAAGATTTCCAGCAAGGATGAGCACTCTTTGGTTAATTTCATGAGCCAAGCAACCTTAGAAGACCAAACAGGGGCCAGAGCAGGACAAGACCAAATAGCGTGAAAAATGGTCTCACTCTTAAGCTTGCAGCCCGGGCAAAGATCATCTGTGATAATTTTCCTTCTTAAAAGATTAGTCTTGGATGGCAGCGTATCTGAACCAGCCCTCCAAAGCAAAGTTTTGACCCTATTGGGAACGCGAAAGCTCCACACGCCCTTCCAAATGCTCCTGGTATTTGAAAAATCCGAGGTTGAGGGCTCATCATTTAGAGCTTCCTCCATGAGCCATCTGTAGCTAGACCTGACAGAATAAGAACCATCCGGGTTATGCGGCCAAAACAACCTATCCTCACAAGGACTAAGGCTGAGAGGAATAGATAGGATTAGAGCAGCTTCATGGGGCAAGAAAATGTTATTAATTGTTTCTTCCATCTAGCAGCGATGATCACTATCAATTAGCACCGAGACCGTTGCATCACTGCCAAGGAAATCCATAGGAGATACCACCCTTTTGCTATAAGGGTCAGGCAGCTAGTTTTCATGGTAAATTCGAATCAAGGACCCAGAACCCACTCTCCATTATACCCCTTTCATGATCACCTCCCTACCCTTCAAAATACTCTTTCAGGCGA
The DNA here is from genome assembly GCF_001633185.2 of Quercus lobata. NCBI lineage: Eukaryota > Viridiplantae > Streptophyta > Magnoliopsida > Fagales > Fagaceae > Quercus > Quercus lobata. The sequence continues at coordinate 3,111,013 of NC_044907.1, read as the reverse complement.
AAGAGCCATTGCCTTCTTTTGCATCAAGAATGGACTCGTTGGGAAAGAATTTCGCCTTAAAAAATCTATGGAAGAGAGTGGTTTTGTTGTCTAGCAGCCGCCAAACTTGTTTCGCTAGCATGGCAACGTTGAACTTTTGAAGCTCTTTAAAACCCATACCCCCCAGGCTTTTTGGATGGCAAAGGGAGCTCCACTTGGTCCAGTGAATCTTCATTTGGTTACCTCTCTGGCCCCACCAAAATTTCCTAATCAGGATCTCAATATCATTGCAAAGAGTGGCTGGGAGCTTGAAGCAACTCATGGCGAAAGTGGGGATTGCCTGGATCACAGCTTTGAGGAGAATTTCACGGCCCGCTTGGGATAGAAGCTGTTCTTTCCAGCCTTGGAGCTTAGCCTCGACCCTCTCTTTAATGTATCGTAAACTCGCTTTCTTATTCCTGCCAACTAGGGAAGGGAGTCCAAGGTATTTTTCGAATTGTTTTATTTCCTGTACACCTAAAGCATCTTTGATTTGGTCTGTGATGAGAGCGGGTGTGGACTTGCTGAAAAAAAGGCCCGTTTTACTACAATTCAGCTGCTTCCCCGAAGCCTTTTTATAGCACTCCAATAACCCCTGAAGTCTATGGCATTCAACAAGGGAGGCTCTGCAAAAGATCACACTATCATCGACAAAAAATAGATGGGTCAAATGGAGGCCTTTCTTGCAAATAGACACACCCCGGATTTGATTGGCCTCGACTGCCTGCTGTAGAAGGCTGTGGAGACCCTCAGAGCATATGAGGAATAAATAGGGTGACAGTGGATCACCCTGTCTAATGCCCCTAGATGGCTGAATGATCGGAGAGGGTTTGCCATTGATGAGGATGGAATAGCTGACAGTTGTGATGCACTCCATGATAAGGTTAACCCATTTTTCATCAAATCCCATTTTCTTCATGACCGCCTCTAAGTAAGCCCATTCAACCCGGTCATAGGCCTTACTCATGTCCAGTTTTAGGGCCATGAAGCCGGACTTACCATATTGATGGTGTTTCATGAAATGAAGAGTTTCAAAGGCCATTAGGATGTTGTCAGTGATGACCTTACCCGCCTGAAAGGCGCTTTGGTTCTCAGAAATTATCAAGGGGAGTACATCACGAAGTCTATTGGCCAGGACCTTAGAAACTATTTTGTACACCACATTACAAAGGCTGATCGACCTAAAGTCCGTGATAAACTCAGGGGATTTAACCTTAGGAATCAGGGTGATATTGGTATTGTTAATCTCTAAAGGGATTTTACAGTTATTAAGACAGTCTAACATAGCAGAGCAAATATCCTCATCAATTAAAGATCAGAAAGATTGATAGAACAGGGAAGGCATATCGTCAGGGCCCGGGGCAGAGATAGGTTTCATTTGCTTGATAGCCACCTCCACCTCATCTCTGAGGAAAGGTTTAAGAAGCTTGGCATTCATTTCCTCGGAGACTGAAGGTTTAATAGCATCCAAGACCCCTGTAAAATCCAAAGACTGTGATGAAGTGAATAGGGATTGGTAGTAGTCACACGCAATATTTTTAATCATATTGTCCTCAGTGCACCACAAGTTGGAAGAGTCTTTCAAACCTGAGATTCTGTTTCTGCGGAATTTGTGTGAGGCCTTACTGTGAAAATAGCTAGTGTTTCGGTCCCTGCATTTGAGGAAGAGAGCTCTGGATCTTTGCTGCCACATCTGGCTTTCCTTGTCCAGGAGATCATTAAGCTCAGTTCTTAGAATTTTGACTTGTTCATAGCCAATTTTCCCACTAGCAGCCCCACATTCCGCTTTGGAGAGGAGCTTACTTTTCTTTTCCACTTGGTGCTTAATGTTGCCAAAAGACTGCTGACTCCAAGCTGTGAGCTTCTCCCCGCAATTTTGAATTTTCCTAGCAATCTGGAGCATATTTGCACTATTTGAAGTTGAACCCCACGACCTAACCACCGTGTCACTGCAGCCGCCCTCCTTGAGCCACATTTGTTCAAATTTGAAGGGGCGGTTTGGCCTAGGGAGAGTAGCATCCGGTTTGACAAGAATGGCCTTGTGGTCGGAGGAGTGGGTCAGAGGTGCTGGACCTTGGAGCCCGGGAAGCGAGAGAACCACCCGTTAGAGGCAACCGCCTTGTCCAGCCTTTCCAAAACTAAGCCACCAGCTCTTTTATCCCGCCAAGTGAATTTATCCCCAACGTAGCCAAGGTCCATGAGACCATATTCATCTAATACATCACGAAATTCTTTCATCTTACATTCCTGCCTGGGAGCTAGACCAAGCTTTTCATGGGACCAGAGAAGCTCGTTAAAGTCATCGGCGCACATTCAAGGCAGGGAGGACCGACGGTGAAGGCTTCGCAGAAGGGACCATGTTTCCTGCTTCCTAGCATATTCCGCAAAGCCATAAATCCCCGTAAACCTCCATTGTTCACCCGGAATAACCCCAACAATAGCATCGATATGGTTTGGAGATGACGCGACCACATCAACACTAATAGAGCTTTTCCACAGCAAGACTAGACAACCTGTTTTCCCGGTGCTTGGACTAACCCAGCAGTGATCAAACTTTAGATCAACACACAAACGACGCAGCCTAGCATCTTCTACCCACGTTTCGGCAAGGAACATGGCCGCGGGATCTTGTGCCCGAGTCACTACTTCGAGCTCTCAGAGTGTGCGTAGGTTCCCAAGCCCACGCATGTTCCAGCAGAGCCAACTCATCGTCCTCGGTGGGGTTGAAGAGCAGCCTCCGCCGATAGTGGATCATTTTCATTTAGAGCAGCGTCGGTGATGGCTCTGCGTTTAGAGGGAGTAGGAGACTCTAGAGAGATGAGTAGGGAACGTTTACCTAAGACAACATTTAAGATAGTATTTTCGTTGGAGTGCTTGGGCCTTTGAATCCTAAGCCATTTTCCTTCGGGCTGGACTATGTGGTCATTGTGGTCCATGACCAAATTTGTTCGGTCATTTAGAGGGATGGGCTTAGACTGTTGCACTGGGGGGGTACGCGAGTTTGGGCCAGGAATTAAGGATGTCTGGGCCGATTGGGTTTGGACCATAGCGGGAAGAAACTCATTTGAAACACACTCCCCATCCGCGCCATTTCCAAATCCGTGAATATCTCTATCCAAATCTTGAAGTGTCTTCTTAAAGTCAGCTAGTTTCGAGGGAACCGGCGCTAAAATCTCCTCTGATTTTTGTAAAACCACTTGGTGAGTGGGGGATGATATTCTGACAGGATCTAACCCTTGATTCTCGAAATTTTCATTTAATGCTCTCGGGGAAGGAGAACAGAGGCCCTCTGTGACCGGGTGCATCGTCACTGGAGTGATGGGAGGTGGGTCAGTGATCGGAGAGGCGGGGATGGTCGCTTTCTTTTTCGTAAAAAAACCAGGGACAGAGACCACTTTCTTCCTAACTGAGTTGAATGGGGAAGCTCGGAGCCAAGAACCGAATTGTTGATCTTCGGAGTTAAGGCTTCCCTCGCTTTCGAACCAGGTTGCACAATCTCTGTCGCCATGCATGAGGCAACCACACCAATAGCAGAGATTGGGGAGCCTCTCATATTTGAAGGAAACCCAGTGATTCTTACCATCTTCCAGAGTAATGAGTCTACCTCTGCAGAGGGGCCGAGAAATATCTAGCAACACACGGACTTGTATGAAGCTGCCACCATCAAACTCCATTGATTCATTAGTGGGGAGGATCGCCTCTAAAGGCTGGCAGATTTGTTCTGCAATTGCCTTGTGCCTAAAGCGTAATGGGATGTCATAGATTTGGATCCAAAATGGAACCTTTATCAGTTCAAAAGCTTTGATCGTGGTGTCCTTATCGTAGCGTGTAAGAACCATAATGTGCTTGTCGAAGCTCCATGGCTCCGCGGAAAGGATTCGTTCTACATCAGACTTACTGTCAAACGAGAACAGGATGAGATGGTCGCCAATATTTTTGATCTTGAAGCCTGACTTGGTTCTCCATAGCGAGGTGAAAGTATTAGCGATGGCTTCTATATTTAACGGACGTTTGGTTAGGAATCTTGCAACGATACCATGCTCCGTGATGGCTTGGTCACTCCTCAGACGTAGACCAGGGCCCTCTAACTCTGAGAGAGATAGGGAACTCCAGTGTTTCGTCAGGTCATCCATGCCCAGAACAGAGTCCTAAGCACTAACAGAGTGTTTCCCAAGTCCCTAAAAAAGCAAAACCACTAGCCTAGCAGTAACCGTGTTACTACCAGGGACACATTCACCTTCCAGGGAAGGGACGACAGTGCTACGTTCTGGGGGAAGTTTTCCTAGAGAGAAAACTCACACAGTAACGAGCAACCCCATCCCTTTTATGTATGGGTCGTCTGTTCTAGAGAGAAAACTCACACAATAAAAGGAAAGTTGTGCTTTAGGACCTACCTCCGATGGAGTATAATCTAGAGTGGATTAGTACAGTTTTGGGCGTACTCATTGACGTCGGCAGCTTGGTAAATTTTATTGATTGTGTTGTTTTTATATGTTTTTTAGATTCTGTTTGATAAAGACTATTTATGTCAATTTATTTTATTATTTAATTAATTTTTTTATTATTTATAAATCTTATTATATTTTTTGGTACTATTTATGAGTTTCACTGTAATATTTCGACTTTTACTTATACTTACGGTACTTTTAGCAAAAAATTTTCAATTTCGACAAAATAGACATATTCTAAACGAATTATTAAGCTTTGTTTTTAAATTTTTTATTTATCTTGGAGTTCTATATATTATTATTGAGTCATGATAACAAAATTTATACCTTATTTCAGGTGTATACATAATCACTCATACAAAAAGTGGGTCTCGCATATGTGTGCGACCTACTTGCCTAGTGGGTTAGTACACTTCCAATGGTTTCCATTGAAGTCGTCAGCTTAGTATTTTTTTCTACTACCTCCGTCCCAATTTGTTTGTCTTCTATTCCATTTTGAGATATTCCAAAATATTATCCTGTTTCTAAAAGTAAAAATTATTAGTTTATTAATATTTCTATTATATCCCTACTTTATTTTCAAAACTATTTGAAAAGAAAACTAACTAATATTTTAAAAAATCAATTTAATTTTAGCACCTTTTTAGTTGTCTCATTAAGAATAAGTCTTTTTTAAAAAGTTAATAAATTTATTTAAGGGTAGTTTTGTAAACTTATACATTTTTATAAGGCAGACAAGATAATAAATGATGTTCTCTTAAAAAGTTTGACTTTTCAAATAGGGTAAACAAATTGGGACGGAAGGAGTAATTTTTTTTTTTAAACAAAGTCGTCAGCTGAGTAAATTTTACTTGTTGACTTGTTTATACTTTTTAATATAATTTAACCTTTTTAATTTATTTTATTTTTTTAACCTTGGAGTTCTACATATTATTATTGAGTTAAGTTAACGGAAAATTATTCCTTGTCTTAGGTGTATACACCATCTCGCTTGCAACAAGTGAGTCCCATAGTTGTGTACAACGTTCTACTTGCCGAGCGGGTTAGTACTATTCCGGTGGTCTCCACTGAAGTTGCAAGCTCGGTAAATTTTTTACTTGTTGGCTTGTTCACAAGAAAAAGTGATTCATATGTTCCTATTTTGAACACAAGAAACCAAATAACTAACAGAATTCTAGGAAGTAATAAGTAATTTATCTTGCAAGTTTGGATCCTTAGCACTCAAATCTCACCAACAGTGTTGCATGTTTGAATTCCTTGGTGTGATGATGCATCATCATCATCATTATTACTCAATTTGAGGGGGAAGAGATAGGAAGATGTGATCCAAGATGAATGTGAAGGAATATTATAGTACCATCTTATTGCCTTTTTTAAGTCACAATTGAAATCCAAGATGAATGTGTATTTTATACTTAACTTTTTAGTCAATGTTGAGGAAGAGATCAGCCAATCATGACACTTCAAAAGACATTTTCTCATCTAGGACAACTGGGTATAATGACACTAGCTTATAATTCAATAACATCAATGCAAAACTTTTTAATTAGGTTCTAATACTTTTTATTTTTTTAATGAAGTTTGCCTCTATGTTTCTCATAAAAAAAGTTATAATACTTTTTGGTCCCTCAAGTTTTGGTTCTTTGTTATTTTGGCCCATTAAATATAAAAGCTTGCAACTAACATCTCTTACTTTATATCTATCTTTTATCTCAAAAAAAAAAAAAAAAAAATCTTACTTTAAAATTGTTTTTAATTCATTCTAAAAAAAAAAAATCGTTTTTAATATTATCTTCTTGTCAAGATCTATTAACTGTAAACATTATTTACTTTTTTTAATATATAATAAATACTTTTTAAACTACGTCTTAAGATTCAGGGCAAAAAAAGAAAAAAAAGAGAGACATGAGGCTAGTTTCTTCTTAGGTTCATAGGTTCTAATATTTTTAGTAATATTTGTTGGAAAAATTCTTGTATAAGATGTATGTCTCAATGACACGTGGGACCCACATGTCATTGAGACATCCGACTCACACAATACTTACTCTATTTGTTGTTGTGTTTCCACATAGTTGGACCCACAAGACTCCAACAAAAAAATTATAATATAGCTAGGCATCTTGTACATGAGCTTTAAAATGTAAATAAAAATAAAGAAATCTTTTAAATTCGTTTAGAAAATGAACTATGCTATCTATGCGTAAGAGGTGGATGGTTTATTTATTTTATTTTATTTTTGTCTTTGGGCTTAAAGATGTGGATGGATTTAAAGGAAAAACGTTTCAAAAAGACTCTTTACTTTTCCATAAACAAAAAAAGACTTTTATTCTGCTAAGGTATTTTATAGTTTCAAAATGACTTTTATTATAGGATTTTTGTACTTCTTTTTGATTTTATTATTAGCTTAACAATATTAATTCTTGTTATCTTAATTATCGCTGCGATTAAAATTGATTGAAATAGGAAAAAATTCTTTTAATTGTCATAATCCATTTCATACTTCCTAAAACAAAAGTCTAATAAGTGGATTTGAGGAACAAGATCCTCTTAATTTCACTTAGAATGAAGAGAGTCAATTTCAAGATTAATTATACAAAATACCACATCATTTAAACTTTTAAATGATACAACACTTATTAGTGTTATTTATTTTATAATCAATTATTATAACAAGTAGAAGAGAGATTTGAACATTTGTTTTCCATATAAAGAAAACATAACACAAATATAAGATTTGATTTAAATCGTATTGAATATTTAGTAATATTATAATACATTTGGTACATATTTATATTTGTAATATTTAATCTATATCATAAAATGAATTTATCAAATGGAGAAAATCTTTTTTTTTTTTCTGCATTTAAAAAAAAATTAAGGATCATTGATTTTATTTTTAAATAAAAAGGATTGCTGATTTTTTTTTTTTTGAATGTAGGACCACTAAATTTGAGATAAAAGAATCACAACTATACATGTTTTTATTTCCTTTTGTTTCATCACAACAATGATATGATTTTTTATTTTGTTGTTGAAGAGAGAATGTGAATCTTTCTAGTCCACAACAATATTATGAACACTAATTAGTTTTAGACAAGTACATACTTTATAGCCTATAACTTTTTTTTTTTTAATAGAGATAATTACATCATGCTGCTAACCTTGCAGTTCGAACCCTTTCCCTCCTAGACCCCCAAGGATTTTATGCACGGAGAGGTGCCAATTCAGTTATAAAGCCTTTGAACTTTATAACCTATAACTGATTATTCAATATTCAACTCCTCTAGTAGAAACTTTTGAAGCAATTTATTCAAGGTAAACATCGCATCTTAAACAACATGCGGGGTTCTTAATATTCTCAAACCTCATTATGACACCAAAATAGGTAATTAATAAAAAAAGCCAAAAACAACACTCTCTTTCTTAATTTTTGGTAAGGGTTTTGAAGACTATGAGAAATTATTATTTACACCAGGAGGATTGCTGATGTGGTCCTCCCTGACCAATGAGATAATACAATCTATATAAATGTATGTGTGAGCTTCCTAATTAGCATAATGAATAAAAAATAAAAAACACTAGATGATGTTACATTTGTATAAATAATAATATTTTATTAGTTGAGAGGTCAGAAGGACCTCGTCAATAGTCCTCTTGGTGGACCTAATAATTTCTCCTAAGACTATAGCACAATATCCAGTTCATTAAACAAAAACCAAAAGAGTTTGAGTAATGGCTTTTGACACCTTCAGAGAGCCTTGAATGGTCTCTACCAGTTCCAAGTGTTCAAGAGCTTGCAATCCAAAGGCTTGATAAGGTGCCACTTAAATATGTAAGGGATGACTTGGACCAGATAACTCTTTCCAATCCTTCTCTTCGTGTACCTTTGATTGATATGAACAAGTTGGTCAACCCAGAATTCAATGAAAAAGAGCTCCAAAAGCTTCACTCTGCATGTCAAGAATGGGGAGTTTTTCAGGTAATTAATACAAAAACATTAGGCACTAGTACTTCTTTTTTGTTGTTGTTCTTTCTTCTTCTTCTTCTTATAATATGAGAACATTAGGTAATATATATTGCTTTTCTTTCATTTTCCTTCATTACCTTAGAAAAATATGATCTTGAGGAATATTTTGCTTAGATATTTCTAATCAAAACATGCTTGTTTATGGCTTTTGTTGTTCATATACTAATGAAGCTCTTCCTATTGATCAAAATTCACCTTCTATAATTGCACTTTCTCCTTCTTCTTCTCTTATCTTTATTCTCAAAATTCTTTACTAATTAATGAGTTTCAAAAGACCATGCTTTCTTCTTAAAAGCAACTTTCTATGATATGAAATAGATCGCAAGAACTTCAAGGGCTCTTGAAGGCAAATCAGATGTCCAACAAAGTGATAATGATTATGACTTGTATATGTGGCTTAAATAGATTGTAACTTATATATGTGGCTCAAATAGGTTATGTTTGTTTTCATGTGCACTGTGCAGAGTTCATGTTACAGTTCATTAAGATGCAATCTCATTAATTATATTATTATTCTTTGTTTTCCATATATATATATATATATATATATATATATATATCTAATTAAGTAGCTAGTTAACATAATTTCAAAATTCAATGTACACTGGCACTTTAGGATATTACTAAACAATTGAGAAAGCAGTTCCTAGTGAACCATATATGCATGCATAAAGTCTAATTTATGAAATAATAAAATATTTTGCTTGCCTTAATTTTGTTTTTGTTTTTGTTTTTTTGTTTTTTTTTCTTCTAAATGAAGTAATAGATAATAGATAAAAAAACACCATCATGCCTGCATGACGAGTAAGGATAGAAAGGAAAATTTCAGTCAAGAAGATATGTATAAATTACAAGCATATGACAGAGACAAGCCAGAGTTTCTGTGCAGCTATCTTGAATCTCTCAGAATAATTGTAAATTAAATTGAAGGGAGAGTGTTCTAAAAGTATTTTTTTTAAAGAAAATTTTATTGCCCTTTGACTGATAGTTTTTCATATTTTTCAAAAAAGAAGAGAGAGAGAGAGAGAGAGAGAGAAAAAAAAAAGGAGAGTAAAATAGTAGACAAGGAATGCATTCATGACATGAAGGTCTTCTGATTGAAAATTTGTTAGCCATAATTCCTTACCGTTTGCCAAGACAATAAGCCTTTTTGCCTCCTTCAGTTATGCTAATTTGATTTTTCAATATAATAGAGTCAAAAAGAATCGAAAGCTTGTTGGCTGAGTCAAAAGTAATTACTTATTATTATTATTATTATTATTATTATTAGGGTAATTATATAGTAAGCACCACCTGTGGAGATGCTTTAGTGGTAAGAAGTCTACCAACTCTTTACCTTATGTGTTTGAAGTTGAGAGTTCAAACATTAATATATCCCATTAATTATGTGCATGTTTCCACATCATTCATGAATAGGGTTCAAGCGGACCAGAGAGTCGGAGACAATAAACTCACATGCCCAAGATCTTTTTTTTTTTTTTTTTTTTTTTTTTTTTTTTTTTTTTTTTCAATTTAAAAAATAAGAGTTCTGGTCCAAAATATAAAACAAAATAATAAAAGTAATATTTCTTCCACTTATATACTAATTAGTAAGAGATGTCAAAATGGTGAGACCCACCATGTGTGTTACATGTGCTTTAGAAATTAATATCACTTAACTCTATCCATAGGCACATTAAGACAAGTTTCAATTTCAGGAAAGATCCAAACAAGTCAATTTTTTGAGTATTAATAATGCATTATTACAAGTCCAATCATATATGATGATGTTTACTGGGGTTAAAACACTGTATGTACTAATCATTGCTAAACTTTAAACATGATTCAATAGTTTGTTTATCCCTTAATCTTGCATATTGTAAAGCTGTGGTTTACAACTATGTTTTATATTGACTTTATTTCATGACAAAAAGTGTTTTAATTGCTTTAATTTTGTTTCTTGTATTTTGTGAGATTTTATTGTATTGAGTTTAGTATGGTGAAGACTCAAACTTAGTTAAAGACACCCATCCTTTAGAGAGAGAGAGCAACTCATCCTTAGTGATAAATCATTCTAGCCTCTTCTCCTTCCCTCTCCCATTGTCATACATTGAGAGGAGATTTGTATTCAAACATAACTCACACCTATTCAGAGTGTAGAGAGTGTTTTGGAGCTTGGGAAGCTTTGGAGATTTGCCAAAAGAAGCCGGTGAGGCTAGGCGGATGCAATTGGGTGTATTGCGTGATCCAGAGAGTTAGAGAAGACAAGACTTCGTTAAGTCAGTTGGTAGCAGGAGCTTGGAGGGCTCAAGTACATTGGGTAGACTAGACTTGGAGGGTCTTTTGTTATTCATGTACTCCAACTTTATTATCTAGTAGATCGATTACTAGTTGGAGGGCAGCGGAGAGGTTTTTCGCCGAGTTCTTCAGTTTCCTCTTCGATAACACATCTCGGTGTTATTTGTGTTTGCATCCTTCTTCCCTACTCTTTTCATTTTCATTTTATTGTTGATATTTGATGAATATGGCTTAGAGTAGTTTATTGTTTTTTCGCTCGCATTTACTCTATTTCGTACTTAATCTAAGTTAGAGAAAAATCAACCGAGCTGTAATTTTTAATTTGGGGGTCTAAATAGCTCTTGTGTTTTCATACAAATTCGAATTTTCTCAGATAATAAACCATGGAGTTTTTGATGAATCACTAAGCAACATGAGAGAGCAAGCTCAAAAGTTCTTTGACCTTCCTTTGCAAGAGAAGAAACGTTGTGCTCAGAAACCAGGAAGTCTAGAAGGTTATGGTCAAGCATTTGTAACTTCTGTGAAACAAAAGCTACCGTGGAATGACATGCTCTTCCTCAAAACTCTTTCCCTTCAAAATCGAAATTTGAATTTCTGGCTAGAAAACCCTCAAGAGTTCAGGTAAATTCTAACTGAGTCATACGATTGACCAATTGATATACCTACACGTATGATTCATGCATATAGATATAGACACCTAGCAATATGCTCACATGATGGGATGCTAGCTTAAGCATAAATTTATCTAAGTCATCATATATGGGTGAAGTGGATTTTCTTTTCCCAAAGTGTTGTCTATAGTATTAACGGTATTCCTAAAATATCTAGGATATTCTAAACTAGAAGGTCTTTTATATATATATATATATATATATATATATATATATATATGATAGGATTGGACTCTATGATATACCTACACTGAATCTTTTTTCAGTGCAGGTGAAATTTGAATCCAAATCCCTTATTTAATTATAAGAGATTTTACCTGTCGAGTGTCGGGAACATTTTTGTGACAAGGGTTGAAAATGTGAGAACGGCCCAAATCTTCCCTTGGATTCTTTAGAAGTGTTTATTGTGGAGAATCAAGCCCAAAATTCCAAAAGTATAATGAACAAAAGGCTAATGGTGTTTTGACAAGAGAGAATCAAAATGCTAATAAAAAAAGTGCAGAAAAAACATAAAAACATAATAGGTCTGAAAGTTCAACCCACAGTCAACAAGAAGAGGAAATTGAAAGAGGTTGTGAGGAAGAGAAGGAAGGTTCTCCTACACCCATATTTCCACCCCTATGCTTCAGAATTGCGAAGATGTTAGTTGGTTGAATGGGTTTAACAAAAGTGTAGAAAAAACATAAAAATATAACAGGTTTGAAAGTTTGACCCATAGTCAGCGAGAAGAGGAAATTGAGAGAGGTTGTGAGGAAGAGAGGGAAGCTTACCTTGTACCCATATTTCCATCCCTAAAGTTCAGAATTGTGAGAATGTTTCTTGACTTAGTGGTCTTTTGCTCTCAAGTTTCAGCTCTATAGGGAATATGTGGTTTTGTTCCTTTAGAATCTGATTGAGGCCTTTTGTAATGAACTTGGGGTGCTCTAAGTGACTGTTTTTGGTCAATAAAAGAGGCTTTGAACCCCAAGATATCAATCAAAGAAGTTATAGCCAGGTCTGATTTAACTGGGTAAGAGGGATGCCTTGCTTTTGCATAATTTGGGAAATAAAGTATTCTAAATTCATGGGTTGATGTTTCCTAGACATGGAAAGTCCTTGGAGATTGCATTTGGCTGTTGCAGCAAACAAAGCATGCCACTTAAGGTCAGCTATGTGTTTTTGGCAAAAAATGGTAGAGCAGAAAAGTTGGGCCACAGTTAGCCAGAGTATAAAAGCTCTTTTGGGGTGGAAATTTCGTGCACAGGACTTTTTCCATGAGCCAAAGGTGCTACTAGTGTCTCTTGCTTACTTGGTAGCATGTATGGGCTGGGCTCATGCAAAAGGTCTGAAAGGAAACCGACTTATACCTTCCAAACCACACTTACTCAAATTTCCCTAGTAAGTTGCATAGGCTAGGGCCATGCTTAAAAGAATGAAATATAATACAATACATGAATTAAGCCACAAGGAAGTGGAGCTTGGTTGAATCGGGTTTATACAAAATGTGTCGCGAAAATGGGTATCAACACCGAGTTAAATGGAACTCACATAATAATAAATAGTCTTCTTATTCATTATTCATATTTTAGAGTTTGGAAAAAGTACTTAAACATTTTTTTTTCCTTTTTTGGAGCATATATATATTTTTTTCAATTTAATTGGTGTGAATTAGAAAAACTTTGGAAACTTATTCTAAAGATATGAGTAATGTGGCAGTTTCTATTGTGAGGTTCATAACCATGGGGCTTGGACTTGAGGCTTAAAAATTTAATTTGTAACACTTAGGGTCCATTTGGGATCCACTTATTTTGCTGAAACTGAAATTTTTTTATTGAAAGTACTTTAAATAAAGTAAAAGTTAACTGAAATAGTACAGTAAGATCCATGAATAGTAACAAAAATAAACTGCATTGTAAAATAAGTTGGTAAAAATAATTTTTGCCAAATAGACATTTATAAAGAAGGAAAGTACCAAGTAAGGATGAATTTCTATCCTCCTCGTCCTGAACCTGAGCGTGTTTTTGGGCTTAATCAACATGCTGACATCTCCTGTGTAACTCTTTTACTAGAGTGCGGCGACACGCCAGGATTGCAGGTTTTGAAAGACGAAAACTGGGTTAATGTTGAACCTGTCATTGTCAATGGTGCAATTGTTGTAAACCTTGGCCATATCATGGAGGTAAATATATACTACAAGTTACATGTTAATATTTGTTAGATTGTCATAGCAATATTGTAGATATGCACTGTTAACTATGGTTTTTAAATTTTTTATTATATTTTATTTTTTATGTATAATATCTCTTTAGTATTCTGAAATTTTAATGTGAGTTATGGTACCGTAAAATCCTTTGTCGTTAAATAAATGACTACTTCCTTGAAATACATGACCACACCCGAATTATTTGAAGATAACAGACTATAAGATTGCAGTAGAAAAAGTACAAATGCAAGGTAAACATAGTTAACAAACTTATAGCATTTACTTTGATCATGTAGATTATAAGCAATGGGAATTACAAAGCCCCAGATCATAGAGCAGTGGTGAACAAGTCAAAACAAAGGCTGTCAATCGTGACTTTCTGCTATCCCAATTCATCAGTGGATATTGGACCAGTTGAGAAGCTTATCATGTCAGGAAGCCCACCTGTACACAGGACCTTAACAAATGCAAAGTATTTTCATAACTTTTACAATCGGAAGCTTGAAGTTTCATTCATTGATAGCCTGAAAATCTAATTGTCATAAATTGGGCATTTAATGGTGAACCCTCCCATGGACTTAATCTAAGAGGCCAACTGACCCTTCTTAGCTCAGGTTGTAACATTTTAGTAATGGGGGTAGTAGTGAGGAATAGACTTCTATACTAGATAACTTGCATGTGCAACAGCTTTCAGATTTTGGTTGTTTTGGCAAAAAGATAAGGAATGCAATGCATGCAATATATTTTTAACTTAGCATAAGAAAATTGCAAGGAAAAAAAATAACGAAATGAAGAAAGGACAAAGAAATCTGTTTGATATTTATTAATATATATACTTTGCCAAATGGATTGATGTGTCTGAAATAGATCCCATGTTCTACGACACTATTGATTTTTCACCCAACACCATCATTCTTCTACAATTCACGTTCTTTCAAAAGCTTCACAATATAATGATGTACATTTCTCTATTTCCATCCCTACCTCTCCCCCCCCCCAACCTCCCCCTCTTCCTTCCTTATTCTTTTACCTCTCTTTTACATATTCAAGAAAAATAATGAAAAATCAAGGAAAAAGAAATTTGACATATAATAAAATAGTTATAAAAAGTACATGAATATCTTTAGAAACAAATGAAAAAAAAATATTACAAAAAATACTAATAAAATTTAAAGAAAAAAAAAGTTACAAATATAAAACATTACAAGATTAACATTCTTTTTTTCTCTACTATATGCCCTGAAAAAAAAAAAAAAAAAGAAAAGAAAAAAAGAGGCTCAAAGTATTCAAAGCATCAAAGCCAAAAGCATGCTTAAAAGCACTTTTAGCCTAAATTTATTAATTAATAAGACAAATTAATAAACTTCCGTGCCCATCAAATTGTCCACAACTCAACCGAATCCAAGTCAGATTATAAAATTCTCACGATTTAAGTTATTAGGAGTTGACTTGGTCTAGTAGTGATGCTTTGCTTTGTACAAATTTGAGGCACATTATAATTCACTTTTATGTGTCAGGGAATTTTTGAGCCTCAAGTCCAAGTTCCATGGCTATGAACCTTACAATAGAAACCGCTACCTTCCTCATATCTCCAAAATAAAGTTTCCAGAGATTTTCTAATACACACAAAATTGGAAAAATTTATATAACACTAGAGAAAAGAGGGAAAAAACTCTTACTAATTACTTTTCTCCTAACTCTAAAATGAGAGTAGTATCATTAATTAGAATAATGAATAAGAGGACTAATATTTATTCATTAAATAAAAAAAAAAGAGGACTATTTACTATCATGTGTGTTACATTTAGTTTGACAGTAAAAGTCTCTAATAATGGAATAAGAAAGTCGGATTCTTTTTTTGAGAAACAAACACACACACACAAGAGAGAGAGAAATAGGTTTTAACACAAAGACACACCACAAATATACTCAAAAGATTCAAATCTTATTTATCCATTTGGATTCAAACATATATATTTTTATTTAATATAAAAATTACTAAAAACAATGTATTTTAATTAACACCATGCAAATAAATTACCAAAAACTAAAAGTCAAACGCACTTCAAAGAGACATTAGCCAAATTCTGATACCATAATAAAAATAAGAAAATGTGTGTTGCACCAAACCTTTAAAAATGATTGCTAAATATGCAGTTGACCCAAGTGGAAAGTTACAAGATATAGAGCATGTTTGATTCAAGATAATAATCCTTGAATCCAAAAGGAGAATTTTAGAATCCACTAGAAAATATAGGAGATTTGAGCTAAACTTGAAATAATACCTACAAAAAGAATTGATTTGAGGCTTTATGTCACAGTACTCATCCAAGAGTATGTTTTGAGACTTTATGTCACAGTGGATGATTTGGGTGTTGCACTCTTCATTTAAGTACATTAGGCCTCGTGCTATTCCAAAAGCAATTTGTACTCTTTGGTGATGAAGCTAGCTAAAGAGCCATTACTTATGTACTCATATACTAGAAGCCTGTACTGCCCCTCATCATAATAACCAAGCAAACGAACTAAATTCTTGTGATGAGTTTAACCGATCACGCTTACTTCTGTTTTGAATTCCTTCTCACCTTCTTCTACCACCTTACCTAACCTCTTGACTGCAACAAATATTTTAGAATCTGATGGAAGGACCCCTTTATAAACAGTTTCAAAAGCACATTTCCCACTGTTTGCTTGAAGCCCCTGGTTGCTTCTTCGAGCTCTTTATATTTATAGCTTCTCACATTTGTTGCAAGTGTGCTATCAATATTCCATCACGAATTCAGCCTTTTGCGGTACAAGTAGATAAAAGCCACAATACTTGGGATGCACGGACGCGGAAAAATGGTTGCCGCACTTGCGTCCGACACGATGACGCGCGAGCGACACTGCTACCTGCGCCTTGGTGCTATGTCTAGTATTTTTTTTTTTTTTTTTTTTTAATTTTTTTTTCCGACTCGCGCTGACTCGGTGCAAACTTGGGCCAATTTGTGCAGACTCGGGCCGTATCGGGTGAAATTGCCGATTCAGGCAGAATTTTTTTTTTTTTTTTTTTTTTTTTTTTTTTTTTTTTTTTTTTTTTTTTTTTTAAAGGTGCAAAACACACCGTTTGAACTTAGGCTGTGTTTGGTTCAATGTAAAATATTTTTCGGAAAATAAATATTTTGCGGAAATGCTATTTTCGGGAAAAGAAAATATTTTTTAGTGTTTGGTTGCATTATGAAAATTGTTCTAGAAAATATTTTCATGTGTTTGGTAACATTCTGAAAATGCTATTTTCCTACAAATTTTTCACATTTTCTCAACCATTTTCTCAGCATCCAAACAAATATATATTATCATTTCTCAATAGATAAACACAAGAAACAAAACCCAACCAAAAAAAATTTATCAAGTCCGGTCAAATGGAGAGAAGAAGGAAGAGAGAGGGAGGTGACTGGGTTTGTCATGGGTAGATCGGTGACTGGGTTACTCATGGGTAGATTGGATCGGTGACTGGGTTACTCATGGGTAGAATGGATCGGTGACTGATGGTCGAGAACGAGAACGATGGCGAGAATGGCGGTGCCGATGAGCTTTGGGTCGAGAACGAGATCGGTTTTGGGTGGATCAATCTTGGGTGGTGACGATCTCGTCGGTGGTGCGATCGACGCTTCAGCTTTTGTTGTGTTGTATTCTTGCTATTTCTCTCTACTCTCTCTTCTTTCTCTCTCTCTCTCTCTTTGCGTGTCTGAGCCCGGAAATCATTTGAAGTGAAAATAGAAACGTAAAATGATTTCTGGGTCAAAGCCTTTATTTTTACGGTCAAATGAAATGCATTTCCGAAAATTTTATTTTCCATGCGCAACCAAACACATGGTTTTATGGAAAATGATTTCCTGAAATGGTTTGAAGCCAAAACAAATGGACCCTTAATAACAAACCCTAAACTATCTCGGTTCTCAAAACACACTTATGCACCATTCTTCACTTCAATCTTCAGCTGTCTCTCACTCTCTGTGCTCCATCTCCCCTCTCGGCCTTGAATCATGCACCCCCCGAAGAGAAAGAGGACAGCCTGAGTGGGACTCGAGTGGATGCCTTCTACCACTACTTGGACCCCTACCTCACTCATCACTCTATCTTTCTTTCTATCACTACGAACTATGATTGGTCAATCAATGGAATTTTTTTTTTTTTTTTTTTACTTGGACTTGAAAGTCTCCAACAATTTCCCCTTCTGGTTTGATACTATGGACCATAGTCTATGGCGTTGTCTTTGAACAGGAACTAATGCCTTTGACACTTTTTGTACCCTCCAAGACTTTGTACTTTTACGGTTTTACCCAAGTTGGAGTCCTCCAATTTCAGTTGAAAACTACCAGTCTGATGTTGCTTCATTAATTTTCCACTTATGTGGCCTTCGTTGTATCCTCCACAGTGTAATTTTTATTTTTTATTTTTATAATTTTTTAGAATATTTTAATAGTAAAAATATATAGAAAATATAAATAAAAATATTTTAAATAATTTTTTAATTGCCACACTCCGCTGCACCCACACCTTACTTTTTCAAAAATTGACGAGTCCTGCATCCGCACCCGAATCCTGAAACGCACCCATGCTTCTTAGCACAATACTAGCTATGAAAAATAGGATATTAAGAAATGCAGAGCTGCCAAGGAGTAGTGCCAAGACAACTACCATAGACTAGTCTTTCTCATCTGAACCTATATTTTCCTTGATGAGAACTATGCTAGTATTACTTTCGCGATATCTTCCATTGGACAGAGGAAACTTCTTCTTCCAACATGCTTATAGTATCCTTTGAATACCGCAACAATCAGATCACATAGAATAGAAGATTAAGATAGAATTTACAATTGATTAAATTAATAATAATGATACCTATTTTTTGTTTCTGGCTATGTGACCGTAGGTAGGAATTAGGGAATGAATAATACAATATAGAGAAAAATTAACAGATACCCTAGAGACATTGGTTTATAAAATATTTTTAGAAACTTTTTATATGAAAATAAAAAAGTAATTGATTTTTTAACAATTTTTATATTAATTATAAAAGTGATATTAAAACTGTAAGGACACGATTCGTAACGAACCATAGTGGTGCTGGGCTCGCACGTAAAAAGGCTCAAACAATATCATTTGTAGAGCGTGGGTTTGAAAGTTTAGGCCTTGGTCACCAGGTGGTGGGTTTTTCGTGGTGTTCATGCGTGGTTAAGTTGTCTTCACCCCTAGAGTCTTTCTCCTGGAGGTGGGCTGGGAGGCTCTGGTTTTTCGGCCATTTTTCCCAGCCCCTTCTTTAGATTGCTTATTTTTCCTTTTATACTAGCCTGCGTTCACTATCCTTCGTCCACGTATAGAGTCAACCTTTCCAAGACTGATACTTGTCCCATCAGCCCATACCCAAAGTCGTTGGGGGTGGTTGTAAAAGTCGAAGAATACGGCTTTGTCAGGTTCAGAGTATTGAATGGCAGTAAGGGCAGCTTTCCCTGGATATTTTAGATTTTTCTTCCAAGGTTTGGTCCTATACCGTTTTTACCCCTCTTTCCGGTGGGACTTTGGATCTGCCGAGAACTGAACTGTCCTCGGCTGTATCCCAAGGCCATCTTGTGCTTTATATTATCGAGCTTGGGCCATAGTCCTCCTCGACTTGGGCCTTTGGACTCCCCACGGGTAAATGGGCCTGACCCATAAATTATTTGGGCCCCACAATAGCCCCTTAAAACCCTGCTGTCCAACCTCTTGGTTGGAAAGGGGGGTTTTGGTAACACCGAGCATTTATTATGGCTCATTTAATTCGGCCTTTCACTAATGCTGGCGGTTCTCCATCTGCCCAGGAAATACACCGGTCTTCGAGACATTCTTTTGATTTTACTCCTGATGCGTTCTCGCTGTTTGGTTATCAAAAATGCGTTTTTAATGGCTTCTATTTACGAGACTTATTTAAATTCGACGGTTTGTTTGATGAGGTGGGGAAGTGGAACGGATACATCCTTGTTTATAGATTCTTTTGGAAACCTGGACGAATTTAATACCTTCCGTTTTGTCCTTCCTATAAGAAGACAAGTAGGAGGCTATCGCTCTCGTACAGAGACCCTTTTTATCCTTCTGAGATCTGAAATTCTTAGCCTCCCTTAGCGTATACTTTACCTACTAGTTATACACTAAATCATAATACGTTCACCATAACAACGAGTAATGAAGGAACCATACCCCCCCCCCCGGTGAACACCACGTTCCAATAAAGTTCGTAATGGCTCGGTCAGGGCAGGGATGACGAAGACTCAAAATCTATTTCACATTCCTTTCACAAAATCCGAAGCAGGGACTCGTCACGTCAAACTTTCGGCGTGACTGAGTCGAGGACACCCATCATCAGTACCAACTGCTCTCTCATGAGCATACCTAACATGGTACCAGTGTGTTAGGAGTCAGGACTGAGGCAGGGACCAAGTGTCTCTGCTTCTTCCTCTCTTCGTTCACTGGTGTCTCCTTTTGCCTCTCTTTCTTCTTCTTTCCACCACCAATCCATCCTGGTACTTTTCCTTCTCCCTCTTTTGCTCATTTTTCTTTCTTTTCATATCTTCTCTCTTCTTCTCCTCCTTCTTTTCATCTCTCCTCCATCTTCTTCATTCATCTCCTCCATCTTCTTCATTCATCTCCTCCATCTTCTTTTGAAGAAGGTCATTCTCTCAATATGGGCGCTATTGAGGCAGAGTTTGGAAGGACTTCGGAGACGAGTTTAAAAAGAGACTTGACTGTTTACTTAATGTATTGTTTTTTCTTTTTTCTTTTTATTGTTTTGGCAATCCACCTTTTGTATAGGCTTGTTTAAGCCCCTCTTTGTACGTTGTAATACATCTTTATATTAATGAAAATTTATCACTTTATTTCACATACTCTATCTCTATATTTCCGAAATGATAACGCAATGAATAGACATACAATCTTGTGAAACTTTTTTTTTTTTTTTTTTTTTTAAAACTGTGGCCGACATCTAGGACCAAAGTCTCAGTTAATAGAAAGACTTTGCTCTGTGCTTATAAAAACAATCCGGCTTAATAATATTGAATCAAACAAATGATACTTAGGGTTGAAACTCCCATTAGGCAGGAAAAGAAAGAACATTATGATGGGTCTACTGAGTCGGCCTGGCACCATACCGCCGACCTTAGAGTACAATACTTGGGGCTATAATCCCTTATCTAAGAAAAAGGCGCTATTATGTATTTACAAGCGCTGTTCGGCATAGTAATATAGCATTTGAATCAATGACACTTAGGGCCAAAATGCTTGCTAAGAAAAAGATATCACCATAACCTTAATAGAGTTGTTTGGCACAACAATGCCAACCTGTGAAAAACGATACTTACCCCAAAACTAGCCGAGATGATAGCTCAATGCTCGATGCGGTGTAGGAAGTAACCATCCGAGGACATATCACCAGCAAAAAGAACAGCCCCCCTAGGCTACTGAATAGTGACGCGTTTCAACATCTTCTTAACACTCCTATTGGCATTAACTTTTTACAGTTTTTGAGCTGAGGATTGAGTAACTTAGAATTGTTATTAAGTAGCCAACCTTACAAAACTCAATCTTTTTCTCATCCAAGTAGTTGGTTTCCCCATAGGCTTGAGTCCGAGAACCATGCAATACCCTGGTTTTGTCCAGATACCCAGTTTTCTCATCCAAGTAGTTGGTTTCCCCATAGGCTTGAGTTTGAGGATCATGCAATGCCTTGGTTCTGTCCAAAACCTAGTTTTCTCATCCAAGTAGTTGGTTTCCCCACAGGCTTGAGTCCGAAGACCATGCAATGCCTTGGTTCTGTCCAAAACCTAGTTTTCTCATCCAAGTAGTTGGTTTCCCTATAGGCTTGAGTCCGAGGACCATGCAATGCCTTGGTTCTGTCCAAAACCCAGTTTTCTCATCCAAGTAGTTGGTTTCCCCATAGGCTTGAGTCCGAGGACCATGCAATGCCTTGGTTCTGTCCAAAACCCAGTTTTCTTATCTAAGTAGTTGGTTTCCCCATAGGCTTGAGTCCGAGGACCATGCAATGCCTTGGTTCTGTCCAAAATCCAGTTTTCTCATCCAAGTAGTTGGTTTCCCCATAGGCTTGAGTCCGAGGACCATGCAATGCCTTGGTTCTGTCCAAAACCTAGTTTTCCTCATCCAAGTAGTTGGTTTCCCCATAGTCTTGAGTCTGAGGACCATGCAATGCCTTGGTTCTGTCCAAAACCTAGTTTTCCTCATCCAAGTAGTTGGTTTCCCCATAGACTTGAGTCCGAGGACCATGCAATGCCTTGGTTCTGTCCAAAACCTAGTTTTCTCATTGCGTGGGACCTTGGCTTTAGGGGAGTTAGCTCCTCGACCGAGCCCCTAGAGTTATCCATGCGATTAACGCTACCTAGCGTAGCCCTTAGTCAAGAAGCGTAGCCCCTAGCGGAACTTTACACTAAAACTCTATAACCAGTTGTTAGAAATGACGAAGGAACTCTCTCAACCTACCACCTATACCAACACACAAGTCTTCCCCACAGACAGCGCCAATTGTAAGGACACGATTCGTAACGAACCGTAGCGGTGCTGGGCTCGCACGTAAAAAGGCCCAAACAATATCATTTGTAGAGCGTGGGTTTGAAAGGTTAGGCTTTGGTCACTAGGCGGTGGGTTTTTCGTGGTGTTCATGCGTGGTTAAGTTGTCTTCACCCTTGGAGTCTTTCTCCTGGAGGTGGGCTGGGAGGCTCTGGTTTTTCGGCCATTTTTCCCAGCCCCTTCTTTAGATTGCTTATTTTTCCTTTTATACTAGCCTGCGTTCACTGTCCTTCGTCCACGTATAGAGTCAACCTTTCCAAGACTGATACTTGTCCCATCAGCCCATACCCAAAGTCGTTGGGGGTGGTTGTAAAAGTCGAAGAATACGGCTCTGTCAGGTTCAGAGTATTAAATGGCAGTAAGGGCAGCTTTCCCTGGATATTTTAGATTTTTCTTCCAAGTTTTGGTCCTATACCATTTTTACCTCTCTTTCTCGTGGGACTTTGGGTCTGCCGAGGACTGAACTGTCCTCGGCTGTATCCCAAGGCCATCTTGTGCTTTATATTATTGAACTTGGGCCATAGTCCTCTTCGGCTTGGGCCTTTGGACTCCGCATGGGTAAATGGGCCTGGCCCATAAATTATTTGGGCCCCACAAAAACTTTTCTAAAATGATCTATTAATAAATGTTTTAAAGGCACCTGTTAACAAGACTCTACAATATAATATATCTCTACTTATATTTGGGCTAACCTAACTTTTCTTTTTACTTTTTAGAATCTGCCCGACCTAAGCCCTAACTTTAATTTTTTTTATTATATATTTCTTATTATAAAAATCTAAACCGTAACTTCACCAAACAAAACGTGTTGTGTTGTGTTCTCGGACGGCTCTTCTTCAAGTGTTTATCTTCTTTGTACTTCAAAGTAAAATTTTATTATACAGCTAGGTTTTAAGAAATTTTTCTTCTGAAAAAAAGTTTCAAAAAATTTAAAATTCTACATTGACTATAGTTCATTTTGCTAAAACTCTGTTAGTTAAGTTACAACAAATTTAAAATTCTACTCCAATTAAAATTCTATTTTAAAAAAAAATCAAGAATTTAAAAATGAAATTTAAAATTTATTTTAATAATCTACCGAAACTTGGTATATTTTAAATATAATATAAAATTTATATAAGAAATAATGGACTGAATAGAACTAATGGACAAAATAGGATTAAAGTGGATAGAATGGACCAAACGGGGCCAAATTGGACTGAAGGGGACCAATGTGAACTGAATAGGACTAAAGTGGACAAAATGGATGGAATAGGACCAAAGTGGACCTAACAACCTGAATAGAATTGAAGTGGATCAAAGTGGATAGAATTAATGACCGAATAGGACCAATGGATAGAATATGACCAATGTGGATTGAATAGGGCAAATGTAGACTTATTGGACCGAAATGGATTAAATATGACCAATGTGGACTGAATAGGGCAAATGTAGACTGATTGGACGTAATAGAACTTTAGTGGGCAGAATAGACTAAATAGGATCGGATAGAGATAAATTGAACCAAAAAGGATAGAATGGACTGAATAGAACCAATGTGGACCAAATAAGACTTTTGAATATTTTTCATTTTTATTGCATTTTTAGGTCTCATATTTCTTATCTCTAATGTCTATTTTAGTATTTTCTTTGTATTTTTTTTTAACTCAAAACTTAATATTTTAGCCTAAATATAATAAAATTTCATACTTTTCAACCCGAAGATTAAGAAAAAAGTGAATTTTTGAGCTAAACTTGAAAATAATACCTACAAAAAGAATTGATTTAAGGCCCAATTAAATGGACTGAAGGGAGACTGAAATTGACTGAGTGTACTAAATTGGACTGAGTAAAACAAATTGGACCAAACGGGACAGAAGTAGACCTAATGGGGTTGAATAAAAATTGTTTAATTTTTAGGGAGAACAAAATATCTTTAAAAATTTTAGAGAAAAAATTATATATTATATTACAATACAAAATAATTATTTATTTTCACGCATCTCGTGGGTCTGCGACTAGTTATATTAAAAGTAAAAAGATAAACAATTACAACACTACTGATGACAAGAAGCATTACATCTCATGTTCACACAAGTCATCCAAATAGAAGACCAATATTATAACATCTCAAGAGAATTAATTTTAATTTCATCTAATGAACATGATAGATGGAAATTGTATGAACCTTAGGATAGAAGACCAATATTATAACATCTCAAGTGAATTAATTTTAATTTCATCTAATGAACATGATAGATGGAAATTGTGTGAATCTTAGGATAATGAAACTCGGTAGTAAATAAGACGTATTCTAATAAAGAAAACAAAAAATATATTTTTTTTCCTTCAAAAATAATTACAAGTTGTAATGCTAAAATACAAAGCCATTAATTATGAAAATCGAAAAGAAGAGCAACAGGAAAAGCCTTGTGTTGTGGGTCTGTTCTTCGGGTTGTTATATGTTTCGGAAGTGTGGGTCTTATAGTTTACAAATACTACAACAAAAATAAATAGCCCAAACAGTGGGCTTTGGTTTTGTGGGTCGATTCTTCAGGTTGGACCTCAAATATAGGAGTATAAGCCTAGCACACACACAGACACACACACACACACACACATATATATATATATATATATATATATCCCAAAATTCGATTGATTTGAAAAATTTTATGGGCACGGGGTTATTATTTGGATAGCATGATTTTAGCATAACAAGTAAAAGAAAAGGTATGTTACATATATCAGATATATGTATATTCCCTCTCAAAATTTTGAACTATTTAATACATATAGATACAACTTTTCTAGATAACTCTCTTTTTTTCTTTTCATTTCCTCTTGCCACCATTGTGTTAGAAGTAAAAAGATAAACAATTACAGCACTACTGATGACAAGAAGTATTACATCTCATTTTCACACAAGTCATCCAAACAGATCGAAGACCAATATTATAACATCTCAAGTTAATTACTTTTAATTTCATCCAATGAACATGCTAGATGGAACTTGTTTCAATCTTAGGATAATGAAATTCTGTAGTGTATAAGAATTTTGAAAATCTTTATATTGGATATAAATTTTGAAAATCTACTGTTATATTGCACAAAGTTTCAAGAAGATCAAAGATCAATAATTATTTATTAAACAAATATTTAAATTTCAAAATTTTGTTGTTTAAAATTGTACATAAAAAATAATTTTATTGATAGAATAATAAATTAAAAAAAAATCCAATAAATAGTTTCGGTGGCCGTGGATTGTTAATGGATTTTGGTGGCCATAAGTTTGGTTCGAACTTCAATCTGAATTCCATTGCTGTTAAGATGAATCTTACAGTGTTTAGAATGACGTGGATAAATTGGCAAGTAGAATGATTTAATTGGAGAATCTAAGGAATTGTTTAAGAATGATGTGTACATTATAAATCTATAATACATGTATTTAAAATTGATAGTGTGGTACAATGGTGTTCTCTTATTTGGAATTAATAGGCTTAGACAACAAGTAGAGATGTGTGTTATTGCAATTGATATATAATAAAAAAGGTGACAATAATGAGTATATAAGAAAATAATATTACTCTGATCACAATTTGTCACGTGTGAAAATATTTTCTCCTCCTATTGCAAGTTTAGTATGGTTTATTTTGTAAGTGCAACTTTTAAAGATCTCTCTTTAGGTACATATTATTTTAACTTAACTTATTTCTTGAAGTCAAATAAGCAAATGTATTCTTTCTTAAAAAAAAAAAAATGCAGAGGACTTTAAATTTTTCTAAACGACAATTATCCTTAATTTAAAAGAAAATATTATTAGGAATGATTGATTTGTCACAATAGATATTAATTACTCAATTTGAAAATATAATTAGGGCGAACAAATGTGAATGACTTGACCCACTTATGTCATCCGACTCGGCCAATGTAGTGGATTTCAACTATTTTCAACTGCTTCTTCTATAACATGCAAATTGATGTTCATGTCAAGTGGAATAATGAAATTTATAAAACCTCACAATTTTAGAAGGACTCAATATTATTTAAAATTTTAAATGAAGTCATATTACATATACTTTTAATTTGGTAACATTTGTTAAGTGACACTTGTTAATTAGTATTTCTAAAGGAGATGTCATTGTCCCAATTCCTAACACTCAACTATTGAAATTATAAAAATATACACCCTAAAATAGATCAATTTAATATTTAGTAATATTTTTTGTCGTGTTCCCAACATAGTTGGACCCACAAGCATGGTTGTCAAAATCTTAATTTGAATTGTACGATTTTACGACCCCACCTACCTAAAACGACTCGGATCTTTCAAGGATCTTTGGTAAGATCACTACGATCGTTCAAGATCGGTAGAATTGTACGATTTTGACAATCCCAAATAATTTTGATATGTGGTAATCTTCTTTAACTTAACAGAAGACTTAATTAGTTGGATCAAAATGAAAAATAACATCTTAATAGACCCAGTTTGGCTATTCTAAGGTAGAGAGATAGAGTGTTAGTTGGATCTAAATGAAAAATAACATCCCAATAGAGTGTCACGTTTTGAGGTTTTTGGTCTCTTTAAATGATACTTACAAATGGACGTAGTGATGTATGATAATTACATTAAATAGATGCAAATTTTTTATTCGAATGTATAATTTTTATTATAATTTAACATATCAATGTGTTCTTTTTTTTTTTTCCCTCAAATAATGTAAGATTTTACAATTCACGATCCGATTTTACGATCTACGATTTCACCTATCTTTTATAATCCTACGTAGGACCCCGACTTTGACAAGCTTGCCCACAAGGCTCCAAGAAAAAATTATCATATAGCCAGGGATCTTATACATGAGCTTTAAAATGTAAATAAGAACAAAGAAATCTTTTAATTTTTTTTAGAAATTGAACATGAATTAATAAAAGAAAGATTTATACCTTTGTTTTTCCCCGTGAAGAAAACGCTACACAAATACAAGATTTGATTTAAATGACATTGAATATTTAGTAATATTATAAATTATTTAATACACATTTATATTTGTAATATTGTTAGGTTCTAAGGATTTAGGATAAAATATTTAGATTCCTGTTTTGTGTATGTTGGCAAACCAAGAATAAAAATATGTCTAGGTTAGGTGTTAGATATTGCTCAAGATTTTACAAATAAAAATTTAAGAATATTCAAGCTGCAGAAAGGAGAGTTCAAGTCTTATGAAGCGTACTGATCGAAAATTAGATTCGACCAATCGAATTTTGTTCAACAAGTCCAAGAGAGAAAAGTCCGTAGAGTTGGAGCTGCACATGATCGTGTTAGTAAGTTCTACTAGAGGTAGCATTAGATTTATGATTAAATCTTTTGTAAACTTCAATTCTTTTTCATGGATTTGTTTATCTTGAGAATAGTTAGATCAAATCCTCCTCAGGTTTTTATCTTAAAACTGTTTGCTTCATTGGTTTTTCTGGGTAATTATGTCGTTGTGTCTCATTCTTTTCTGTTGTGCATGATTTGAAATTTTGTTGTTTAACCTAGATCTTATAATTAACTTAAGTAATTACTTGGCTAATTCACTAAGTTTAAACAATATGTTTTAAGGGGTTTAAACAAACAAAAAAATATTAATCCAAATCATGAAATATGAATTTATCGAATGGAGAAGATTTTTTTTTGAATTATAAAAAAATTATTGATTTTATTTTTAAATAAAAAGGATTACTGAACTGTTTTTTTTTTAATCATGTTTTTGTTTCCTTTCGTTTAACAACTACGATGAGATTTTTTTCTCAAAAAAAAAAAGAAAAAGAAAAAAAAACAACGATGTGATTTTTTTTTTGGTTGTTGAAGAGAGAATGTGAATCTTAGTCCACGTACAACAATAATGTGAACACTAATTAGCTAGTCTTAGACAAGTCCTATACTTTATAGCCTATAGCTGAATATTCAATACTTCAATTCCTCGAAACTTTTGGAGCAATTTTTTATTTTTATTTTTTGAGAAACACTTTTGGAGCAATTTATTCAACACGCGGGATTCTTAATATTCTCAAACCTCATTATGACACCAAAAGAGGTAATAAAAAAAAGCCAAAAACAACACTCTTAATTTGTTAATAATTATCTTTGGTAAACTCTGAAGATATATAAAGAAGGGCTTTTGAGTGCTAAAACTAGTAGCCAAATATCCATTTTCATTAAACCAAACCAAAAGAGTCTGAGAAATGGCTTTGGCACCTTCAGAGAGCCTTGAATGGTCTCTACCAGTTGCAAGTGTTCAAGAGCTTGCAATCCAAAAGCTTGATATGGTGCCACTTAGATATGTAAGGGATGACTTGGACCAGACTACTCCTTCCAATCCTTCTCTTCGTGTACCTTTGATTGATATGAACAAGTTGGTCAACCCAGAATTCCGTGAAAAAGAGCTCCAAAAGCTTCGCTTTGCATGTCAAGAATGGGGAGTTTTCTAGGTAATTAATACAAAAAACATTAGGCAGTACTTCTTTTTTGTTGTTGTTGTTTCTTCTTCTTATAATACAAGAACATTAGGCACTATATATTGCTTTTCCTTCATTTTCCTTCACCACCTTAGCATGCCTGTTTATGGCTTTTGTAGTTCATATACTAATGAAACTCTTCCTATTGATCAAAATTCACCTTTCATAATTGCACTTTCTCTTTCTTCTTCTCTTATCTTTATTCTCCAAATCATTTACTAATTAATGAGATTCAAAAGACCATACTTTCTTCTTAAAACAACTTTATCTATGATATGAACTAAAACCAATAACTTATAATCTTTTTGGGCTCCAGTTAGTTTAATTGATAAAGTAACTAATGGTTGAATAAGAGATTTGAGATTCAATCTCCGCTTAAATTAAAAATCGATTAGTGTCTGAGTCTGATGATAAAAAACTATCGTCAATATTGAATAATGGATGCTATAGGTTGAAACTCTTAAAAAAAAATAAAATAAAAAACTTATAGTCTTCGATAGATCTTGAAGACAAATACGATGTACAACAAAGTGGTAATAATTAATTGTGACATATCTATGTGGCTAAAATAGATTACGTTTGTTTTCATGTGCAGAGTTCATGTTACAGGTCATTAAGATGCAATCCCATTAGTTATATTATTATTCTTTGTTTTACATACATACACACAGATATATATTTTTATATATATATAGCTAATTAATTAGCTGGTTGTTAATGAAACGCAATAATTTATACTTGTTTTACAATTATATCTACTTAAATTAAGTGTGAACAACCAGTACTCATCTGGTTATGGTTTTGAACAAATAATCATAAATTATAAGGTAACACGCAAAATAAATTTTTCTTAATAGAGTAAATTTGTTGACCAATTACATAATTTCAAAATTCAATGTCGTGTACTTTAGGATATTACTAAACAATTGAGAAAGCACAGTTCCTCGTGAACCATACATGCATAAAGTCTAATTTATGAAATAATAAAATATTTTGCTTTTTTTATTTTTATTTTTATTTTTATATGAAGTAATAGGTTATAGATAAAAAAAAACACCGTCATGTGACGGACCCATGTTAGGGCAAAGGGGGGCCATTGCCGCCCCCCCCCCCCCCCTCTCCCAATATTTTGAAAAAAATATAGCACTGTATCAGAAATAAATATAATACGTGTCTCAGAAATCATCAGTGCTTTTTTTTTTTTTTTGGGTTTTTTCTAATTTTGAATAATTGCTTGAAATTTGTGAAGAATTAAGGTTTTAGTGTTGTGATTTTTTTCAATGGAGAAAATTGAGAGAAAGGAGTGAATTCCCATATTGCTAGTAGTCATGTGAAAATGGAGATTTAACAGCCGGTACTGTTGCATATATTTGAAAATTAAAAACAGACAATACGCTCACTGAAAAATATTCACTGGGATATGATTATGCATAATTCTCAGTAGATATTAGTTTTGATTTTCATAAACTTTTTTTGTATTTATACTTTGTCCCTCCCAACTTCGAATCCTGGTTCCATCCCTACATGCTTGCATGACGAGTAAGGATAGAAAAGAAAATTCCAGTCAAGAAAATATGATAGAGACAAGCCAAATTTTCTGTGCAGCTATCTTGACCCACTGAGAATAATTCCATTAACAACATTATTATGCAGTATTTTTTTTTTTTTTTTTATGTTGTAGCGTTAAATTGAAGGGAGAGTGTTTTAAAAGTATTTTTTTAAAGAAATTTTTATTGCCCTTTGACCAATAGTTTTTCATATTTTTCTAAAAAGGAAATAAAAAAATAAAAAAAGAGAGAGTAAAATTGTTTGAATAGACAAGGAATGCATTCATGCATGAATGTCTTCTAATTGACAATTTGTTAGCCAAAAGTCCATAACGTTTGCCAAGACAATACGACTTTTTGCCCCCTTCATTTATGCTAATTTGATTTTTCAATAAAGTCAAAAAGAATCGAAAGCTTGTTGGCTGAGTCAAAATTAATTACTTCGTAGTATTATTATTATGAGGGGTAATTATTTAATAAGCAATACCCGTGAAGGTGTTTTAGTAGTAAGAAGCCTACTAACTCTTTACTGTTTGTGTCTGAAGTTGAGAGTTCAAGCATTGACACGCTTCATTAATTGTGTGGATATATAATCCCACGTCATTTATTAATAGGGTTCAAGTGAATCACTGAATTGGAGTGTCAGAGACAATAAACTCATAAGCAAGTTCTTTTATTTTTTGTTCAATTAAAAAAATAAGAGTTCTGGTACAAAGATAAAACAAAATAATTAGAGTAATATTTCTTCCTCTTATATATATACTAACTAGTAAAAAAAGAAAAAGAAAAAAGAGATGTCAATATGGTGAGACACACAATGTGTTACATGTGTAATGCATTTCTAGTCCAATCATATATGATGATGTTTAATGGGGTTGAAAAACCGTATGTACTAATCATTACTAAACTTTAAACATGATTCAGTAGTTTTTTTATTCCTCAATCTTGCAGATAATAAACCATGGAGTTCTTGATAAATCACTAAGCAAAATGAGACAGCAAGTTCAAGAGTTCTTTGACCTTCCTTTGCAAGAGAAGAAACGTTGGGCTCAAAAACCAGGAAGTCTCGAAGGTTATGGTCAGGCATTTGTCACTTCAGAGGAACAAAAGTTGGAGTGGAATGACATGATCTTCCTCAAAACTCTTCCCCTTCAAGATAGAAGTTTGAATTTCTGGCCAGAAAACCCTCAAGAGTTCAGGTAAATTCTAACTGATCGAGTCATAAGATTGACCAATTGATATACATACACGTATGATTCATGCATATAGATATAGACACCTAGCAATATGCTCATATGATGGGATGCTAGCTTAAGCATAACTTTATCGAAGTCAACATGAGTGAGGTGGATTTTTTTTCCCAAAGTATAAGAATAATATAAGATAAGAATATAAAATCATTGCCCATAGTATTAACGGTATTCCTAAAATATCTAGGATAGTCTAACATAGAATGTCTTTTATTTATTTTATATATGTTGAAGATATGGTAGGATTGGACTCCATAATAATTACTACTCTCATATTTTTGAGTTTGGAAAAGTACTTAATATTTTTCTTTTTCTTTTCTGGAGTATAATTTGTTTTTTTCTTCCCAATTTGGTGTGAATTTTAGAAAAACTCTGGAATCTTATTCTGAAGATATGAGGAATGCGGCAGTTTCTATTGTAAGGTTCATAACCATGGGGCTTGGACTTGAGGCTCAAAAATTTGGTGACACTTATAAAGAAGGAATGTACCAAATAAGGATGAATTGCTATCCTCCTTGTCCTGAACCTGAACGTGTTATTGGGCTTAATCCACATGCTGACATCTCCGGGATAACTCTCTTACTTGAGTGTGGCGACATGCCAGGATTGCAGGTTTTAAAAGATGAACACTGGGTTAATGTTGAACCTGTCAATGGTGCCATGGTTGTAAACCTTGGCCATGTCATGGAGGTAAATACCAAGACTTACATATAAATATTTGTTAGAATGACATAGCAATACCGTAGATATATACCGTTAACTATGATTTTTATAATGTATAATATCACTTTAGTTTTCTGAAATTCTAATGTGAGTTATAGTGTAAATTCCCTTGTTAAATAAATGACTACTTCCTTGAAATACACAACCACACCCGAATTATTTGAAGATAACAGACTATAAGATTGCAGTAGAGAAAAGTACAAATGCAAGGAAAACATAGTTAACAAACTTATAGCATTTACTTTGATCATGCAGATTATAAGCAATGGAAATTACAAAGCCCCAGATCATAGAGCAGTGGTGAACAATTCAAAACAAAGGCTGTCAATCGTTACTTTCTGCTATCCCAATTCATCAGTGGATATTGGACCAGCTGAGAAGCTTATCAAGCCAGGAAGCCCACCTGTATACAAGACCCTAACAAATGCAGAGTATTTTCATAGCTTTAACAATCGAAAGCTTGAAGATTCATTCATTGACAGCTTGAAAATCTAATTGTCATAAATTGGGCATTTAATCTAAGAGGCCAGTTGGCCCTTCAGCTCAAGTTGTAACATTTAAGTAATGGGGTAGCAGTGAGGAATAAACTTCTATACTAGATAACTTGTGCAACAGCTTTCAGATTTTGGTTATTTTGGCAAAAAGATAAGGCATGCAATGCATGCAATATATTTTCAACTTAGCATATGGACATTGCGAGGAAAAAAAATAAATAAAGAAAGAACAAAGAAATCTGTTTGATATTTATTAATATACTTTGCCAGATGGATTGATGTGTCTGAAATAGATCCCATGTTCTACAATACTACTGATTTTTCACCCAACACCATCATTCTTCTAAACTCCATTGCCGTTAAGATGAATCTGACAGTGTTTAGAATGACGTGGATAAATTGGCATGTGGAATGATTTAATTGGACAACTTAAGGAATTGATTAAGAATGATGTGTACATTATAAATCTATAATAACATGTATTTAAAAATTATTGATAGTGTGGTACAATGGTATTCTCTTATTTGGAATTAATTAAAGTTTAGACAACAAGTGATGTGTGTTATTGCAATTGATATATAATAAAAATGATGACAATGATAGGTATATATGAAAATAATATTACTTTGGTCACAATTTGTCACGTGTGAAAATATTTTCTCCTCATGTTGCTAGTTTAGTATGGTTTATTTTGTTAAGTGCAACTTTTAAAGATCTCTCGTTAGGTACATATTATTTTAACTTAAACTTATTTCTTGAAGTCAAATAAATAAGCAAATGTATTCTTTCTCAAAAAAAGAAAAAAGAAAAATGAAAAAAAAGAAGTTGACTTTAAGTTTTTCTAAACGACACTTGTCCTTAATTTTAAAGAAGTATTATTAGGAATGATTGATTTATCACAATAAATATTAATTACTCAATTTGAAAATATAATTAGGGTGAGCAAATATGAATGACTTGACCCACTCATCCTGTCATCCGACTCGGCCAATCTAATGGATTTCAACTATTTTCAACTGCTTCTTCTATAACATGCAAATTGATGTTCATGTTAAGTGGAATGATGAAATTTATAAAACCTCACAATTTTAGAAGGCCTCAATATTATTTAAAATTTTAAATGAAGTGGCATTACATATACTTTTAAATTGGTAATATTTATTGAGTGGCACTTGTTAATTAGTATTTCTAAAGGAGATGTCATTGTTCCAATTCCCAACACTCAACTATCGAAATTATAAAAATATACACCCTAAAATAGATAAATTTAATATTTAGTAATATTTTTTGTTGTGTTCCCACCATAGTTGGACTCACAAGCATGGTTGTCAAAATCTCAATTTGGATTTTACAATTTTATGATCCCACCTGACTAAAACGATCTGAATCTTTCAAGGACATTTGGTAGGATTGCTATGATTGTTCAAGATTGGTAAGATTATATGACTCTGACGATCCCAAATGATCATGGTTTCTTGTAATCTTCTTTAACTTGACTGAAAATTTAGTTGGATTTAAATGAAAAATAACATCATAATAGACTCAGTTTTGCTATTCTAAAGTAGAGAGACAGAGTGTCAGTTGGACCTAAATGAAAAATAATGTCGTAATAGAGTGTCACATTGTGAGGTTTTTGGCCTCTTTAAATAATGCTTACAAATGGATGTAGTTATGTATGGCAATTACATTAAATGGATGTTTTTTTTTTTTTTTTTTTTTTTTTTTTTTTTTTTTTTATGGATGAATGTACAATTTATATTATTATTTAACATACCAATGCATTTTTTTTCTCTCAAATAATATAGGATTTTATAATTCACAATCCGATCTTACAATTCACGATTCCACCTACCTCCTACGATCCTACGTAGGATCTCAATTTTGACAACCTTGCCCACAAGGCTTCAAGAAAAAATTATCATATAGCTAGGGATCTTGTACATGAGCATTAAAATGTAAATAAGAACAAAGAAATCTTTTAATTTTGTTTAGAAATTGAACATGAATAAATAAAAGAGAGATTTAAACCTTTGTTTTCTTGGTAAAGAAAACGCTACACAAATACAAGATTTGATTTAAATGGCATTGAATATGTAGTAATATTATAAGTCATTTAATACACATTATATTTGTAATTGTAGGGGCACGATTTGGGGCCCAAGCCCAAATTGTATGGAGTCTTGGTCTAATGAGCCCAATACAATGAATTTGTAGAGTATGAGTCAAAGAACTAGGTCTTAATGAATTGTGTAACGACTAATGTTGAATTAAAAGACAATCAAGCACAAATAAGAGATATTGGTGTCAATGGATTTTTAGTTCGAGGAGGCCAAAGTTATTGTATACTGATCACAGTTGGATATTAAGATAGTTTAGTATGCTATAGTGTTCTCTCTCTGTTTTTCACCACCCCCTTCTCATGGGGGTTCTTCCACATTATATAGCTCCTTTATGATCATCCAGACCTTACACTTGTTGATCATTTAGATCCTTACTTGAGTACCCATCCCATCAGATACCCCTTTTAGCCTTTTGTGAGTTGTGGTAGCTAAGGCAATACTGTTCAGAGATCCTCTCCACATTAATGCGGCTAGAAAAGTAGCTGCAACGCATTTAATGCGGTGGTAGTAGCTTTTCCTTAGATATTTCAAGTTTCATTCCCTCTCACATGTTTATGGGACGCATTTTAATTGCTAGAGTACATACTTGGACTGCATTCGCCGTGTTCGAGAAGGAATTCCTCCTCGGACATCCTTCTCTTCATCTCCCACTGATGAGACTTTTACTGGGAGTCATTTAATAATTATCTCCTCTTTCTCGGACTTGTTAGTGTCCTCGGACAAGGCCCAAGGTCCAAGGCCCAATACATTATTTTGGGCCCTAGTCCCTACAGTAATATTAATCTAAATTATGAAATATGAATTTATCAAATGGAGAAGATTTTTTTTTGAATAAAAAAAATATTAAGGATTATTGATTTTATTTTTAAATAAAAAGGATTAC
The DNA here is from genome assembly GCF_001633185.2 of Quercus lobata. NCBI lineage: Eukaryota > Viridiplantae > Streptophyta > Magnoliopsida > Fagales > Fagaceae > Quercus > Quercus lobata. The sequence continues at coordinate 3,075,298 of NC_044907.1, read as the reverse complement.
TGAACTTTTTTTTTAATCATGTTTTTGTTTCCTTTTGTTTAACAACAACGAAGTAATTTTTTTTTTGGTTGTTGAAGAGAGAATGTGAATCTTAGTCCACAACAATAATGTGAACACTAACTAGTAGACAGGTCCTATACTTTATAGCCTACAGCTGAATATTCAACCTCGAAACTTTTGGAGCAATTTATTCAACACGCGGGATTCTTAATATTCTCAAACCTCATTATGACACCAAAAGAGGTAATAAAAAAAAGCCAAAAACAACACTCTTAATTTGTTAATAATTATCTTTGGTAAACTCTGAAGATATATAAAGAAGGGCTTTGAGTGCTAAAACTAGTAGCCAAATATCCATTTTCATTAAACCAAACCAAAAGAGTCTGAGAAATGGCTTTGGCATCTTCAGAGAGCCTTGAATGGTCTCTACCAGTTGCAAGTGTTCAAGAGCTTGCAATCCAAAAGCTTGATATGGTGCCACTTAGATATGTAAGGGATGACTTGGACCAGACTACTCCTTCCAATCCTTCTCTTCGTGTACCTTTGATTGATATGAACAAGTTGGTCAACCCAGAATTCCGTGAAAAAGAGCTCCAAAAGCTTCACTTTGCATGTCAAGAATGGGGAGTTTTCCAGGTAATTAATACAAAAAACATTAGGCAGTACTTCTTTTTTGTTGTTGTTGTTTCTTCTTCTTATAATACAAGAACATTATGCACTATATATTGCTTTTCCTTCATTTTCCTTCACCACCTTAGCATGCCTGTTTATGGCTTTTGTAGTTCATATACTAATGAAACTCTTCCTATTGATCAAAATTCACCTTTCTTAATTGCACTTTCTCTTTCTTCTTCTCTTATCTTTATTCTCCAAATTATTTACTAATTAATGAGATTCAAGAGACCATACTTTCTTCTTAAAACAACTTTATCTATGATATGAACTAGAACCAAGAACTTATATTTTTTTTTGGGTTCTAGTTAGTTAGAGTATTTAATGGTTGAATAAGAGATTTGAGATTCAATCTCTGCTTACATAAAAAACTGATTAATGTCTTGGTTTACTGATAAAAAACTATTATCAATAGTAGATGTCATAAGTTGAAATTCTAAAAAAAAAAAAAAACTTATAGTCTTCAACAGCTCTTGAAGATAAATCAGATGTACAACAAAGTGATAATAATTAATTGTTGACTTATCTCTTTGGCTCAAATAGATTACGTTTGTTTTCATGTGCAGAGTTCATGTTACAGTTCTTTATGATGCAATCTCATTAGTTATATTATTATTCTTTGTTTTCCATATATATATATATATATATATATATATATATCTAATTAATTAGCTAGTTGTTAATGAAACGCAATAATTTATACTTGTGTTACGTACAATTATGTCTACTTAAATTAAGTGTGAACAACCAGTACTCATCTGGTTATGGTTTTGAACAAATAATCATAAATTATAAGGTAACACGCAAAATAAATCTTTCTTAATAGAGTAAATTAGTTGACCAATTACTAACTTAACTTTAGGATATTACTAAACAATTGAGAAAGCAGTTCCTCGTGAACCATACATGCATAAAGTCTAATTTATGAAATAATAAAATATTTTGATTTATTTTTTTCTTCTTCTAAATGAAGTAATAGATTATAGATAAAAAAAAAAAAACACCGTCATGCCTGCATGACGTGTAAGGATAGAAAAGAAAATTCCAGTCAAGAAGATATGATAGAGACAAGCCAAATTTTCTGTGCAGCTATCTTGACCCACTGAGAATAATTCAACATTATTATACAGTACTTTTTTAATGTTGTAGCGTTAAATTGAAGGGAGAGTGTTTTAAAAGTATTTTTTTAAAGAAATTTTTATTGCCCTTTGACCAATAGTTTTTCATATTTTTCTAAAAAGGAAAAAGAAAAAAAAAGAGAGTAAAATTGTTTGAGTAGACAAGGAATGCATTCATGACATGAATGTCTTCTGATTGACAATTTGTTAGCCAAAAGTCCATAACGTTTGCCAAGACAATAAGACTTTTTGCCCCCTTCAGTTATGCTAATTTGATTTTTCAATATAGTAAAAAAGAACCGAAAGCTTGTTGGCTGAGTCAAAATTAATTACTTCGTAGTATTATTATCATGAGCGGTAATTATTTAGTAAGCCCCACTCGTGGAGATGCTTTAATGGTAAGAAGCCTACCAACTTTTCACCGTTTGTGTCCGAAGTTGAGAGTTCAAGCATTGACATGCTCCATTAATTGTGTGGATATATATTAATCCCACATCATTTATTAATAAAGTTCAAGTGAAATGGAGTGTTGGAGACAATAAACTCATATGCAAGTTGTTTTATTTTTTGTTCAATTAAAAAAAATAAGAGTTCTGGTACAAAAATAAAACAAAATAATGAGAGTAATATTTCTTCCTCTTATATACTAACTAGTAAGAGATGTCAAAATGGTGAGACCCACAATGTGTTACAAGTGTAATGCCTTACTAGTCCAATCATATATGATGATGTTTAATGGGATTGAAACACCGTATGTACTAATCATTCCTAAGCTTTAAACATGATTCAATAGTTTGTTTATTCCTTAATCTTGCAGATTATAAACCATGGAGTTTTTGATGAATCACTAAGCAAAATGAGAGAGCAAGTTCAAGAGTTCTTTGACCTTCCTTTGCAAGAGAAGAAACGTTGGGCTCAGAAACCAGGAAGTCTCGAAGGTTATGGTCAGGCATTTGTGACTTCAGAGGAACAAAAGTTGGAGTGGAATGACATGATCTTCCTCAAAACTCTTCCCCTTCAAGATAGAAGTTTGAATTTCTGGCCAAAAAATCCTCAGGAGTTCAGGTAAATTCTAACTGAATCATAAGTTTGACCAATTGATATACATACACGTACAATTCATGCATATAGATATAGACATCTAGCACTATGCTCATATGATGGGATGCTAGCTTAAGCGTAAATTTATCGAAGTCATCATGGGTGAGGTGGATTTTCCTTTTCCCAAAGTATAAGAATAATACTATAATATAAGAATACAAAATCATTATCCATAGTATTAACGGTATTCCTAAACTATCTAGGATATTCTAACATAGAAGGTCTTTTTATTTATTTTATACTTGTTTTTATTATTATTTATTTTTATACAATATAGAAATTCTACTCTAACTTAATGTAAGTGTATATGTGTGTGAAACTCTTTCTTGGAGACTTGAATTCTAGCCTTTGTTCATACCCCACAAACACTTATACTTATAGAGTGACCATTGCACCAAAGATGTGCGGTAGTTATTTTATATATGTTGAAGATATGGTAGGATTGAACTCTATAATAATTACACTTACTATTAATTCAAGAATCTAGTGTTTTTTTTTTTTTTTTTTTTCACTATAGGTGAAATTTAAATCCAATTTCCCTTTTCAATTATAAGAGATTTTACTTGCCATGCTAAGCGGAACTCACATAATAATAAATAGTCCTCTTATTCATTATTCATATGATTCTACATTCATATTTTTGAGTTTGGAAAAGTACTTAACATTTTTTTTTTCTTTTCTGGAGCATAATTTGTTTTTTTCTTCCCAATTTGGTGTGAATTTTAGAAAAACTCTGGAATCTTATTCTGAAGATATGAGGAATGTGGCAGTTTCTATCGTAAGGTTCATAACCATGGGGCTTGGACTTGAGGCTCAAAATTTTTGTGACACTTTTAAAGAAGGAACGTACGAAATAAGGATGAATTGCTATCCTCCTTGTCCCGAACCTGAACGTGTTATTGGCCTTAATCCACATGCTGACATCTCCGGTATAACCCTCTTACTTGAGTGCGGCGACACGCCAGGATTGCAGGTTTTGAAAGACGAACACTGGGTTAATGTTGAGCCTGTCAATGGTGCAATTGTTGTAAACCTTGGCCATATCATGGAGGTAAATACTATGACTTACATGTTAATATTTGTTAGATTGTCATAGCAACATTGTAGATATGTACCGTTAACTATGATTTTTTTTTTTTAAATTTTTTATTTTTATTTTATGTATAATATCTCTTTAATATTCTCAAATTTTAATGTGGGTTATGGTACCGTAAAGTCCCTTGTCATTAAATAAATGACTACTTCCTTGAAATACATAACCACATACACCCGAATTATTTGACCATAAGATTGCAGTTTTTTTTTTTTTTGGAGAAAGATAAGATTGCAGTTGAAAAAGTACAAATGCAAGGTAAACAGAGTTAACAAAATTATAGCATTTGCTTTGATCATGCAGATTATAAGCAATGGGAATTACAAAGCCCCAGATCATAGAGCAGTGGTGAACAATTCAAAACAAAGAATGTCAATTGTTACTTTCTGCTATCCCAATCCATCTGTGGATATTGGACCCGCAGAGATGCTTATCAAGTCAGGAAGCCCACCTGTATACAAGACCCTAACAAATGCTGAGTATTTTCATAGCTTTTTCAATCGAAAGCTTGAAGTTTCATTCATTGACAGCCTGAAAATCTAATTGTCAAAAATTAGGCATTTAATGGCCCCACAATGGACTTAATCAAGTTGTAACATTTAAGTAATGGGGTAGTAGTCAGGAATAAACTTCTATACTAAATAATTTTGAATTTGAATGTGTCAAAACGTGGACTCCCTCGATATTGACAGAAGACGGGTCAAATTTGTATAATAGTGTTGTTAATCGAATCATGAGAGAGAGTGTTGTTAATCTATCCTTGCACATCATGTGGGCATGATGGTGTTTTTTTTATATTATGTATTACTTCATATTATTATTATTATTATTATTTTTAAATTTTTTCATAAATTAGAATTTATGTTCTGTATGGTTCATGGGGAACTTTAATTTCTCAATTGTTTAGTAATTTCCTTCGGCTGGCCGTGTACATTGAATCTTGAAATTACGTGGTTAACTAACCTACTTCCATTAAGAAAGATTTATTTTGGGTGTTATCCTATAATTTATGATTATTTTTCAATACCATATCTTTTTTTTTTTTTTTGAGAAAGTGTTCAATACCATATCTGATTGGCTGTTCGCACTTAATTTAAACTTTTACTGAATATCACATAAGCTGACATATATAATTGTAACAGTATAATAAATCATAGCGTTTCATCATCTAGCTAATTAAATAGTATACGGAAATTATTAAGAGTATGTTATAATGAGACAACATTTAATACACTTAATTAAATTAACATAATACACTTAGATATATTAGAGTAGAATTTCTATCTTGTATAAAAAACATAATCTATTTAAGCACATATATAAGTCAATTATTATCACTTTGTTGGACATCTAATTTGTCTTCAAGAGCTCTTGAAGCTAGTACGGCCTAATGTGAACAAAGAATAGAGAAGAAGAAAAAGAAAGTTGCATTTATAATAGGTGAATTTTTATCGATATAGGAAGAGCTTCATGAACTACAAAAGCCACAAACAAGCATGATTTTAGAAATCTCTAAGCAAAATATTCCCCAAGAAGAAGTACTACCTAATGTTCTAGTATTAATTACCTGAAAAAGCTCCCCATTAATTCATGGCATGCAAAGTGAAGCTTTTGGAGTTCTTTTTCATGGGAATCTAGGTCGACCAACTTGTTCATATCAATCAAGGGTACTCGAACAGAAGGATTGGAAGGAGTATTGGTCACAATCTGGTCCAAGTCATCTCTTGCATATCTGAGTGGCACCTTATCAAGCCTTTGGTTTGAAAGCTCTTGAACTTTCAAATACCCTACTGTACGTACCTATGAATTCATCAATAAACTAAGATGAGGTAGGACGCAATGCATGTGACAAAGTTACAAAGTATATTAGATGGAGCAAAATCAAAATAATTTAGGGAAAAAATAATAGCAGAATAGAATAAGTAATGATTTTAATTGATTAGGTACCTCTTGGTTAGAGTAAGAGGTGGGCTTGATCCTAATAAATTTATCCTCTTGACCTTGAATAGCATCATAGACCAAAGCTTGAAAGGTTTCACTAGCACCAGTGGAAGCATTTTCAATGGAAGAAAGGGATCCTCAATGTAAGTGTAGGAGTCATACAAATCAAAACCCTGGGAGAGAGAGACCATATATTTATATATATATATATCCTATTCCTCTTGACCATTCACGTTCTGCCTGCATGCGCGTGCAATTGCAAACCCTAATTAAATTAGCACTTACTAACCCTTATTAGCCAATCCAGCCAAATATATATAATAGAAGATTAAGAAAGAATCATGAATAATACATACCTGTTTTCTGTTTGTGGCTGCGTGAGCGTAGGTGGGAATGAATAATACAATATAATGCATCTCTAATTATATTTGCAATTCTTGTATCAATGTTTGTTTAAACACTTACAAGTCTTATCAAAGATAAGGAGGCATTTGTTTTGTCTTAAATGAATGCCTTCATTTTTTTTTTTTTTTTTCACACGTTAATATTATTCAATAAAGTCTACAATTGATTCGCAAAAAAAAAGAAAAAAAAAAGAAAAAAAAAGAAAAAGGAACCTGCCAACCTAAACCCTAACTTTTTTTGATACTGTGTAAACCTAACTTAACCGAAGAAAAAGTGTTGTGTTGTGTTGTGATGGCTCAAATAGTTTGAAAACATTATTACTTGTTTAAACCCCTAAGTCTTAATTACGGTTTGATTAATTTTAATCTAAACACACTTGATGCATGATTAGAAAATTAATTAATCGAAGCATTTAACAATTGCATGGATGAACAAATAAATTGCAATGCTAAAATGGAAAGGGCAATGGGTAAAAGAATAGCAAACCCAAGATAACACCAAAACTTGTTATCGAAGAAGAAACTAAAAAACTCGGCAAAACACCTCTCTGCAACCTTCCAAGTTGAAATGATCCATTAGTGAATAAGTTGGAGTATAAGGATACTAAAAAGACCCTTCAAGCTTAATCTACCCAAAGTACTTGAGCCTTCCAAATTCCAGCTACCAACGAACTTCTAGGAATCTTGTTTTCAATAGTTATCCGGATCCCGCAATACTACCTGATTGCACCCCCAAGCCTCACCGGCTTATTTTGGTAAATACCCAATGCTTCTCAAGCTCCAAAACACTTTCTACACACTAAATAAGTGTGGGTTGTGTGTGGGTTGTATTTGGATACAAATCTCTTCTCAAGGTATAACAATGGGAGATGAGAGTAAAAGAGACTACAAGAATTTCTTTCTTGAGGATGAGTAGCTCTCTCTAACAATGTAAGTATGTTATAGAAACCTTTCTAGAGTTTTCTTTTGAATAGTCTTTTTACAATTTTATGAGTAATGAGAGTATATATAGTATGAGTGAAGGGTATAAAAGTCACACTTAAAATTATCCAGGCAAAGAGTTTCGCGGGTCACTCGCGGGTTAGCCAAATCGCAAAGTGACTCGTGAAATACAGCCTGACACTTGACTCTTCAGCTTCTAGTATGTGCTTCTTATGTGACACTTTGTGGGTTGTCCACTCATGGGTCAGTCATGAGTAAGTTGCGAACTTCATTGTTTTGAGCAATCTTTACCAACTAAATACTAAACCCATTACAATTAAATGCTACAAAATACAAGGAAATAAATTAATGAAATTACAACACTTTTTGTCATGGAAGAAAGTCAACATAAATGTTATGTAAAAAAACATAACTTAACATGTTGTGTTGTGTTATGGATCTGCTCTTCTTGGGTTTAAAATTTACAAGATGTGGATGTGTCAAGTGACTATCTTCTTTGTACTTTTAGGTAAAAGTTTATTAGCCAAGTTTTAAGGAATTTATCCTTTAAATTTAGCTAAAACTCTATTAGTTAAGTTATAAAAAAATTAAATTCTGCTCCAATTAAAATTTTATTTAGAATTTAAAAATAAAAAAAAAATTATTTTAATTATTTTGATAATCTATCAAAATTTTGTATTTTAATATAATAAAATTTATATATGACATGACATACCATCTTACACCAAGTCGCTTTATATATGTTTGGATTTTTATAATTTAATCTAGATGAAACTTTATTAAAATTTCAAGTGGCGCACTAAAGTTTCAATAATATTTTTAAAATGTATTTTTTATGTAAATTTTTTTAATATTATATAAAAAAAACTTGTCACCTAAAATTTGTTATGAAAATAACCTTAAAACACTTTTTTTTTTTTTGGCGCCTAAAAACTTATTCATTTGGAAAATTTGATTGATGTATATTACAAGTCAATTGTTAGAGCTACAATTCTTGACCCAATCATGTGGATTCATAGGTTTCTGACAAGTCTGCATTTAAAGAAGTTATTGGTGCTGGGTCTGTTAATTGCTAATGTGGTGGATGAGTTCAAAAAAGATAAAGAAATTATAGAGCTTAGAAATTCATAATAGATTTAAAAGTGATACTATTATGGAGAGTTGTACATTGTGTGGAGCAGATAAAGAGACAAATATTCATCTATTTGTGATTTTGTTCACTGTCCATATTAGCATGGGTGGTGAGTGTTGTCTTCGTCTTTAAGAACAGGAGAAGGAGATCTCTGTTTTGTTTTGTTTGTGGGTGAGAATGAATGGAGACAAAATAAATCCATATTTCTAATTGGCGATGGCTTAGGAAATAGTACAAACATATGAGTCATATGGCTTTTCTTTTTCACCCTATATGTTTTGTGGGTCTGTTTTTCAGTGTTGTTTGTTAGTGTTTGGAAGCTTGAGCCTAAAATTTACAAACACAACGAAAATAAATAATGCCCTAAAAGTGTGTGTATGGTTATCCAATGAAAGTTGATATTAAAATTTAGGATTTTTATTTATTTATTTATCATTTTAAGCTTTTGAGACAATTAGTAATTTAACATGATATCAAACTCAAATCATCTATAAAGTGATGTTAGGAGACAGCCCATATGAGAATCAATAGTAACTTGCCAACACAATAGTTATGAAAAATGTTGTGTCTCTAGTATTTCTCGACCGTTTAATTCTTTATCTCTCTTTCAAAAATGCTCTTGGCCCTTTACCATGTCAATAAAGATAATGAAAGATCAAGGAAAAAGAAATTTGACATATAATATATTAGGGATAGAAAGTACAAGATCTTTCTGTATTAGACACAGGAATAAGTTTGAAACAAATGACTGAATATTTGATTATATGGTGTGTCAACTCCAAGTTATGGAATTAGATACATGATCTTTTTGTTGGCTGTTCCCTATATTGCCTGTTGGTTACCAGCCTCCTCTCCTTACAATATCCTTAACCAAAATCAGCACTTTGAGAGAGTACTGAATGGCCATTGAAAACACACATTTGACATTCAATATTAGAATTATATAAGAGTCTTGGTTGTTATTTGTTGTTGGTCTAACATTATTTTTAGCTTCCTCCCTTGTTCTTCAATCCTTGATTGCATTTCTCTTTGAACCTGAATTCGAGGAGGAAACATGAGGTGTTAAGATATGCAGATAACATCATCAATGGTTGTCACATGTAATATTGAAAACGACCATAACCTCCAGTTGTTCATGTAAGCATCTCTGGACATGTAGTTGCAGTCTCAGTGCTTCTGCTATCTCCTTGCCACTGTTGGGTTCAAGGACCAAGATGATGATATGAAAGATTGTTTAAACTTTTCAAGTGTTACCATACACATAAATAACTACAGAACAACATTTTTAGCTTAAGTACCATGTTTTGAAGTTATTTTTTTCTAGATACAAATGTAGTTTTGTCCAGCTTACTTTTTAAGCCCAAAAAACTAATGAAAATAAGCTGTCCCAAACAAAAGAGGACTTTTTGAAAAACTAAGTTCTTTCAAGAGTTTCCAATTTTTTATACTGTATATTTTCTTGGGTGGTAAATAGGAAGGATGTATGATATTATAATTAGAAGCTTACGTCTTGAGATCCAATGTCGTTAATTGATTCATGTGAGTTCTGTCTGATTTCCCTGAGTATGAAACACAATGTATTATAACCTAACCATAAAAAAATAACATATTAAAGCATAGCATAGCTAGTCAAAGATGAATCATGAAGAATGAAGAAGCTAACTTTTGTTTCATCAAACACCTAAGACTACCTTTACTAATAAGAGATGGTGCTGCCACTTCAGCACATCTATTGCCATACAGGGAATCAAATACCTAAAATAAGTGCCAATCAAATAAATTTGGAGATGGAATCATTTCAGGCATACTTCAAAGATAGTCAGGAGGTGGATACAAGGGTATATGACAGTGAAAACTAGCAATTTTTACATCAGACCAAGTCATTTTAAAAAGGTGGAACGACTTGAAAGTATGTAAAAGAAAACAAATAACAAGACAATGTGGTTGAGTTTAAAACCTGAATTTTACTTTTACAGTTCAACTTTCGGTTGCTAAGAAATTTTTTTTTCTCCCTTAAGTCACCAGGCTTTGTACCTAACTATGTATATCATCTATTTACTTTCTTCATTTTTTCTCAATGTGAGATTCAATACTAACATGTGCACTCTCAACAAATCTCCCCAGAACCCAATTGTTTTGCATTACTTTACCTGCAGAAGCACTTTGTGCTTCTAAAGTCCTCTGACATGTGCTGTCAAATTCAAGTTTGACCCCAACAAATTTGGACCAGTTCTGAAGTATAAGGCAAGTTTCCTCAAATAACCAGCCTAAAGTTCAGTGAGGTTATAAAAATGTGAATATGCCTATTTATTCAAACATTCCTTCTCTTTTCTTGCATTAGCTTAATTTTTTTATGAGTCTAAAAATGCACGAACAAAACTTGCACCAATTTCTAATAAATCCATTTATTGGCAAATATTAGTGCAAGGCTACAGCTGACTATCCTTCAACAATTCACCTAGTCTCCATCACCTTTCAGTAGCAGGCTTAACAGTTTTTTTGAGAATGAGCAATACAGTTCAAAGGATATCAATTTATGAACAATATAAAAATTGTGGAAAAAACCTACCTTCTGTAGATTCTGAAATATATATGGCAGTATGATATTTCTGGAAAAAGGAAGAAAGAACTTTGATTCAAAAATATTGGAAACGATAACTAATATACAAGAAGCATCCATAGCTGGGAAATGAACAATAAAACCTGCAAGTGACTTTTAACTTGCAAAATGGTTAATCCACTAGCATCCATGATCTTAATTTAGGATTTCCTTTGGAGTTGCATCTGGAATCATCCAACAAATACCTGATCAGTCAGTAATAATTATCTCTTTACCTTAACTATGTTATGTGAAACTTACTGTCTGCACCACCAAGACGATATACACATTCAACAAATTGATTGTGAAGATCCTGAGTCCATCTAATGCGTGTTTTACTTGAGGCTGCAACCCTTGATAATACAGAACTACTATTTGTCATGGAGATTGGTTTTGGTAGTTGAGAACGGCAAGGATTACTGCCAACCTGTTACAAGAAAATATATCTCCAATCAAATTTAATCCTCTGCATAAAGCAAACTGTATTTCTCAACTGAATACAAAAGACAAAGGTATGCAAAAGATGAATGAACTCAATTTGTTGCACTGGTTTCCCTCAAAACTTATATTGTTTGGCCTCCATTTCAGGCTGCTATCTAGTTCGGCTGATTTCTGTAGAAGTTCAAAGAGATCACTTTTGAGACTTTGATTGTTCTGGATGGGAATTTTCATCAATGATTCCAGATAATCTGATGATTGTAGATCCAGATTGTCCGGATCTTGTGACCAATTGTTAGAATATGGTTGACATGATGGGACAACTAAATTATGGCTCTTCAGAAATTGAGAGCATGGAGATGAGCTATCGCTGTGACTGTGTGTTTGTGGTAAACACATGCATTGTTCAGTTGTACTGAAGGCAGAAGTTGATCCTGTATAGCTAGATGTGATGCTAGCTATACTAGCAGTTCTAAGATTCAGCTTGGTTGAGACTCCCTCTAAGCCCCGCAAGTAGTAAAGTCCCATGTCTGAAGGTGGTTGTGAAGAAAGAGTTTCAGGAATACCTCTAGGTATGTTGAAAGAATCATCATTCAACAATTCATTGTCCCATTCTTGGACCTTGTTCTTCTTCATGTTAACTGCAGTGCAGATATCTAATATAAAACCTATGAGAAGAACTTCTATACCACCAGCTCAGAATTCAATTTGTTTGACATTAAGGACTGCACTAACTAAATTGTGTTTCTGTCATCTAGAACATAAGCAACAAGACTATGGAAATGACAACAAACTACAGTCTTTGGAGTCATTTACTTATAGAAAGGGGATTCTTTTTCTTGAGCTTCAACATAACTTTATTGTGAATACTACTGCACGATTCCATGCAGCTTTTCAAACATTCCAAGAAGAATATGTACAGAAGAATGACCCTTCAATGTAACCAAAGCCCCAAACATAATATAAAAAAAGGAACAGTAAAAACAGGCAAATTAGTAATGCTGATTCCAATTTTGGGGGTTAAAAGTGCAAGTTTATGATGATTGATGAGAATTTAAAGTTACCAATCAACACAGGAAGGCTGGTTAGGGGTCATTATCTTGTAAGTAATACTTTTTCTGGAAAATTCTTGTCACTATTGGTTTTGAGGAATAATTTTGGACTCTATAATAATGGTGCATCCTAACATAATTTAAGGACCTGTACCTACTGTTTTTTAATGTTAGGTTCCTTGGTGGCTAAAGGAGTCTGACGATGCAATACAAGAATCTCTACAAGGATTCGGTACTTCCCAAATGCATCCGAATCTTGTTAATTTAGAATATTAATCAAACATATAGACCACAAAATAAACAAATCCTTGTATGACGTTCACAAGACTAGGCACCAAGGTAACCATGTTATACATCAATAAAAAACTAAAGGCCTCCTTTTGGTTCTATTTATTTAGGCTTTGCCTTAGCCTTCAAAGGCCACCTTTAGATATATGAAGAGACAATGCATATAAAATATTTGCTTCACCATTGCTTTATCAAGATTTTTTGTCACTGCAACTGAAAATTGTTTTAAAAAGATCAAATTGATTGAATGGTTCACAAAAGATTCAAGTACTAAACCTCAGGTTAGCTTTAGATCATCCTCTACAAAATGCATCTTTCATTAAAAAATAAATTGAGTAGAACTTGAAATTCAAATGCTTCATTATTGGTTAAACGTTACAGCTATCCATCAAAAGACTGTAAGTCTATAATAATAGGTTATATAAAGATGAAGTAGCTCAGGCTAATCATATTTGTTCGAATATGTGTATTAGGTATAGAGTAGACTTTTGAACACAAAGACAAGAATAGAAAACATTTGAATCAATCGATATATTTGAACGCGATTTGACACAATATAATGTATATGAACAAATGTATCCATATGATACTTTGTTTTCACCGTGACATATACATCTTCTCTATCCACATCTGCTTGTTACAACTCACTAGTGGCCTTGTTTGGCTAAAGGAATGGGAATTAAGTCTTCATAGTATGCACGGAAAAAGAAAAAAGAAAAAAGAAAAAGGAAACAAGCACTGTTAGGACACAATATTCTTCACAACTTTTGACATGATATATTGTGATCAAAACAACATCACTTTCATTTGGATCTATCACTGACATCACATTTTTTTAAGATAGGAAAAATAAATAGCGACATGTTGCAAGTTCGAGTCCGAGAATCAACCTCCCCAAATTAAATTTAGGGTAAAACTGCTTACTATGACATTTCGTTATGCACACAGGGTTCGACTTTTTAAATAGAGGAGGGAAAAGTGAGGTTTGAACCACCAACTTTACTATTATTATACCCTAATTACAATAGTGAATAGATTATGTTAGCAGTCGTGAAAAAATTATGAAAAATCTTATGTCTCTAGATTTATTAAAAAGAAAAAAAGAAAAAAAAAAGAAGAAAGAAAAAGACCCTATTATTAGAACTTAAATTTATATTGTTATTGGATATAACATAACAGAGAGCATCTTCATCATGAAAACAGATTACACATTGCAAACCGGTTTAAGAAAGAATCATTTTAATTAAATATGAAACACTGTAATTTGGTGTAGAAAGATGTTTCTTGTCACCCTTGGTATTGCACAGTTAGTACTTTATACATTGGCTTAGCGAGTCAGCAAACCGTGATGCTTTTCTCGGCCAAAATGGCAAAATACTCATTTCAGCCAAACTTTCCAGTAAAATGCCCTCTGTCTGAAACTATTTAGGAAAATACTTCTGTTTTGAAACTCAATTTTCTAAAAATCAAGTTATAGCGGAATTAAACTTAAAAAAAGAAAAAGAAAAATTGTGGAACTCGAGTTCATGGAACTTGAGTTCCTTGAAAATATTCAAGTGGAACTCGAGTTCCATGAACTGGAGTTCTTTGAATGGAACTTGAGTTCATGGAACTTGAGTTCCACAATTTTTTTTATTTTTATTTTTTAAGTTTAATTTCGCTATAACTCGACTGTCCAAAAATCGAGTTTTATATTGAAACTTGATTTTCTAAAAATTGAGTTTCAAAACAGGGGCATATCCTTAAATAGTTTCAGACAATGGGCATTTTGCTGAAAAGTTTGGCAAAAAGGGGTAAAACCCAATTTTAGCATGCTTTTCTTGGTTTTTAAAGGGGGGAAGTGTGAATGCAGTAATACATTCCAAGTATATATGCTTTACTTATTTGTGAAAGGGCATGAAGAGTTTTGGCCAACCAGTGGCGGAGCCAAGATTTAAGTCTAGGGGGGGCAAGATTAAAAGACAGTATTAAAAGAAAAATAATTTAGATATATTAATCCATAACAGTAACAAAATAAATTGTAAATAAACAATTGTAATTACAAGTATATTTCTCTTATTGTTAAAAGAAAGAAACAAAAATAACCAATTCATAGTTACTAACAGTTGAAAGAAGAGATTAATGTAAATTCATAATTTTTTTTAGAAGAATAAATACATAAAGTTTAGACATCTAATTTGATTTCTTAAAATAAATTAAGAAAAAAAAATCATCTATAAGTTTTTTATTTTATTTTATGAAATCTAAAAATATTGAAAATATAGCACATACTTGTAAAGTTGTATATATGTCTTACTGTTTGATTGCTTCTTAAAATATGTAAAATTTAACATTTATTTCTCTATCCTTCTAAATATTTAAAATTTAAGTTTATAACAAAAATTCAGATTTTAAAATTGCAATAGAGTTAAGAAATAATAGCATTTCATCATACTTTATGAGATAAGTTATTTATGAGATAAGCAAGAAAGGAAAGTGTTGTGAACATCGATATAGTTAAAAAAAAAAAAAAAAAACTTGTATACAATATAAAAACTAAGAAAAAATAATAATATAAGGTTAGGACTTAGGCATGTCAGAGGTTAGGACTTCGGTCTGTTTCTTTAAGGTGGGAGTGGGGCTACTTTTTTATTTTTTATTAGAGGGGTCAAAGTGTCAAACTCCTTAAACCAATACGTTATCTTTAAGGAGCCGTGGACGAAGTCTAGTCACAATGAACAAGAAATGTTGTCCGAGGAGAAGTACCTCCTTGGCTAAGCAGAGTAGAGGTCAAAAGTCCAACCCTTCATGGATAACAAGGCAACAAGCAATCATGCTGGTAAGGATAACCATCAGAGAGGGATAAGACAAAAGAGAGTTGGAAAATATCTGAGAAGAAAGCTACTACCACCATATTGAATGCTCTGTAACTAACCGCCTATCCGCATTAATGTGGAGGTGATACCTGAACAGTAACTTTCAGTCTTATAGCCACCCACAAAGATTTTAGGAAAGTGTTGATAGGACAAGTATTAAAACCATCAATCTGATCAACACGTGGAGGTTGAGATGAAGGAAGGAAGGGGAATATAAGGGAGAAAAACCCATTACAAAGGGGATCATAAGAAAATCTAAGGAAAAATCACTGTATACTCAAGAACTGTAATTTTGTATAAGTCTAAAAGAAATATATAAGAGCAAACCATCCTCGGACTTGGCTGAGAAGAACTTTTCCTGCATAAAACTGCTTGTTTTATTCTTTCCAGCAACAACTAACCTATTGTGATCACAATCCACCTAACTCATTGAAAGTTCATTTTCAAGCCCATCCTTTAACAAATTCATTGTTTTGGGCTCTTTGGGCCATTGACCATCCATTTGGGCTTTGGGAGCAAATCGTGTCCTTATAATTGACGCCGTCTATGGGAAAATTGAGCATACCTGAGTTAGTTTAGTTATGGTGAATTTAGAAGAGTCAGTGGGGTCGCAGCGTCAAGATCATTTTGTGAATCTTGAATGAAGGAGAGATCGTGAGGTTAGTGTTCATACAACCCATACCAATAGGAGTTACTCCAAGAGTGGGAGTCATGCGACTCATGGGGAGGATACCAAGAACATGAAGAAAGAAATAGATCATTTATATAGGAAGTTACGTTGGAAACAAAGGAGAAGGTCACCATTAAGCACAGAATCTCTGTCTGGTGATGATGATAGTTACAGACCTCGGTCAATGACTCCCCCCAGTGAGTTTTACTCCTACAAAAAAGAGTGCCATTATAGGCAGAGAAGCAAAAGTCCGACCTATAAAGGCTTAGGGAATGATGCTATGAGCAGGGCTTTACTCCAAATCTCAAAGTCTCCATTTACTAGGAGGATTGATAGGGCAAACCTTCCTTGACGGTTCACACAACCCATGTTTACCATGTATAATGGTAGAACAGACCTGATGGAACATGTCTCATTTTAACCAAAGAATGGTTTTACACTCGAGGAATGAGGCCTTGCTGTGCAAGGTGTTCCCATCTAGCTTTGGGCCAGTCACGATGAGGTGGTTCAATGGTTTGGAGGAGGGATCAATCAACTCCTTTCAAGAGCTTACTAGGACCTTTGGGGCTAAATTTGTCACTTGTAGTAGGGTTCCTTGCCCTTTGAACTCTTTGCTATCTATGATTATGAGAGAGGGTGAAACTCTGAGAACTTACTGAGATAGATATTGGGAGATGTTTAACGAGATAGATGGAGATTTTAAGGATATAGCCATAAGGATGTTTAAGGTTAGCTTGCCCATTGAGCACAACTTGAGGAGAACTTTGTAACCAGGAAGACAAATACTTGTTCAAAAGAGAAAGCAATACGCATATATAAAAAAGACATTCCTTGGGCCTGACCGAGGATCCTTTTTTCTTCATAATTTTGTGATCCTAGTCATTTCTTTGGCATCTTTACCCATTGTGATTAACTTAAGCTCATTACGTAGTCAATATCCTACCCATTCTCTAACAAATCTATTATAATATGATTTTTTTCCAAATTAGATCAACAACAAACACCATTCTTTAAAAGTATTTAATGTTATAAATAAAATGATAAAAAATTATTTGCATCAAGAAACACATATGAATTAGTCAATAACAAGACAATGAGGGTACAAACCTCTAGTTGGAGATCCTCCTATGGGTAGCTATCAAGTTGTATCTTTTCTATCATCAATGGTTAAGCAAGACCTGTGAATACATTTTTTATAGACAATTTAAAAAAAATATTTTTTATTCCTTATTGATTTCCTGTTTCAGTTATAAGCAATCAAAAGTAGAATTCTAAAAAACACAAACATTCATCAATCTAAGGTAGAAACGCAAGAAAAAAAAATTCAACAAAAATGAAAAAAAATTGTGTGTGAGAGAGAGAGAGAGAGAGAGAGAGAGAGAGAGAGAGAGCTTTTTTTGTATAGGAAAAATATACATAGAATGGAAGAGATCAAGTGGCAAATTTATAATAAGATGATGAGAATAAAAAGAGCCAAAATAAGGAAGATAAAAGGGCAAAGTAATATTTAAATTTAAAACCGCCTAAGAGGAATATATGTTGAATTAAAAGACAATCAAGCACAAATAAGAGATATTGGTGTCAATGGATTTTTAGTTCGAGGAGGCCAAAGTTATTGTATACTGATCACAGTTGGATATTAAGATAGTTTAGTATGCTATAGTGTTCTCTCTCTGTTTTTCACCACCCCCTTCTCATGGGGGTTCTTCCACATTATATAGCTCCTTTATGATCATCCAGACCTTACACTTGTTGATCATTTAGATCCTTACTTGAGTACCCATCCCATCAGATACCCCTTTTAGCCTTTTGTGAGTTGTGGTAGCTAAGGCAATACTGTTCAGAGATCCTCTCCACATTAATGCGGCTAGAAAAGTAGCTGCAACGCATTTAATGCGGTGGTAGTAGCTTTTCCTTAGATATTTCAAGTTTCATTCCCTCTCACATGTTTATGGGACGCATTTTAATTGCTAGAGTACATACTTGGACTGCATTCGCCGTGTTCGAGAAGGAATTCCTCCTCGGACATCCTTCTCTTCATCTCCCACTGATGAGACTTTTACTGGGAGTCATTTAATAATTATCTCCTCTTTCTCGGACTTGTTAGTGTCCTCGGACAAGGCCCAAGGTCCAAGGCCCAATACATTATTTTGGGCCCTAGTCCCTACAGTAATATTAATCTAAATTATGAAATATGAATTTATCAAATGGAGAAGATTTTTTTTTGAATAAAAAAAATATTAAGGATTATTGATTTTATTTTTAAATAAAAAGGATTACTGAACTTTTTTTTTAATCATGTTTTTGTTTCCTTTTGTTTAACAACAACGAAGTAATTTTTTTTTTGGTTGTTGAAGAGAGAATGTGAATCTTAGTCCACAACAATAATGTGAACACTAACTAGTAGACAGGTCCTATACTTTATAGCCTACAGCTGAATATTCAACCTCGAAACTTTTGGAGCAATTTATTCAACACGCGGGATTCTTAATATTCTCAAACCTCATTATGACACCAAAAGAGGTAATAAAAAAAAGCCAAAAACAACACTCTTAATTTGTTAATAATTATCTTTGGTAAACTCTGAAGATATATAAAGAAGGGCTTTGAGTGCTAAAACTAGTAGCCAAATATCCATTTTCATTAAACCAAACCAAAAGAGTCTGAGAAATGGCTTTGGCATCTTCAGAGAGCCTTGAATGGTCTCTACCAGTTGCAAGTGTTCAAGAGCTTGCAATCCAAAAGCTTGATATGGTGCCACTTAGATATGTAAGGGATGACTTGGACCAGACTACTCCTTCCAATCCTTCTCTTCGTGTACCTTTGATTGATATGAACAAGTTGGTCAACCCAGAATTCCGTGAAAAAGAGCTCCAAAAGCTTCACTTTGCATGTCAAGAATGGGGAGTTTTCCAGGTAATTAATACAAAAAACATTAGGCAGTACTTCTTTTTTGTTGTTGTTGTTTCTTCTTCTTATAATACAAGAACATTATGCACTATATATTGCTTTTCCTTCATTTTCCTTCACCACCTTAGCATGCCTGTTTATGGCTTTTGTAGTTCATATACTAATGAAACTCTTCCTATTGATCAAAATTCACCTTTCTTAATTGCACTTTCTCTTTCTTCTTCTCTTATCTTTATTCTCCAAATTATTTACTAATTAATGAGATTCAAGAGACCATACTTTCTTCTTAAAACAACTTTATCTATGATATGAACTAGAACCAAGAACTTATATTTTTTTTTGGGTTCTAGTTAGTTAGAGTATTTAATGGTTGAATAAGAGATTTGAGATTCAATCTCTGCTTACATAAAAAACTGATTAATGTCTTGGTTTACTGATAAAAAACTATTATCAATAGTAGATGTCATAAGTTGAAATTCTAAAAAAAAAAAAAAACTTATAGTCTTCAACAGCTCTTGAAGATAAATCAGATGTACAACAAAGTGATAATAATTAATTGTTGACTTATCTCTTTGGCTCAAATAGATTACGTTTGTTTTCATGTGCAGAGTTCATGTTACAGTTCTTTATGATGCAATCTCATTAGTTATATTATTATTCTTTGTTTT
The DNA here is from genome assembly GCF_001633185.2 of Quercus lobata. Taxonomy (NCBI): domain Eukaryota; kingdom Viridiplantae; phylum Streptophyta; class Magnoliopsida; order Fagales; family Fagaceae; genus Quercus; species Quercus lobata. The sequence continues at coordinate 3,055,415 of NC_044907.1, read as the reverse complement.
CCATATATATATATATATATATATATATATATATCTAATTAATTAGCTAGTTGTTAATGAAACGCAATAATTTATACTTGTGTTACGTACAATTATGTCTACTTAAATTAAGTGTGAACAACCAGTACTCATCTGGTTATGGTTTTGAACAAATAATCATAAATTATAAGGTAACACGCAAAATAAATCTTTCTTAATAGAGTAAATTAGTTGACCAATTACTAACTTAACTTTAGGATATTACTAAACAATTGAGAAAGCAGTTCCTCGTGAACCATACATGCATAAAGTCTAATTTATGAAATAATAAAATATTTTGATTTATTTTTTTCTTCTTCTAAATGAAGTAATAGATTATAGATAAAAAAAAAAAAACACCGTCATGCCTGCATGACGTGTAAGGATAGAAAAGAAAATTCCAGTCAAGAAGATATGATAGAGACAAGCCAAATTTTCTGTGCAGCTATCTTGACCCACTGAGAATAATTCAACATTATTATACAGTACTTTTTTAATGTTGTAGCGTTAAATTGAAGGGAGAGTGTTTTAAAAGTATTTTTTTAAAGAAATTTTTATTGCCCTTTGACCAATAGTTTTTCATATTTTTCTAAAAAGGAAAAAGAAAAAAAAAGAGAGTAAAATTGTTTGAGTAGACAAGGAATGCATTCATGACATGAATGTCTTCTGATTGACAATTTGTTAGCCAAAAGTCCATAACGTTTGCCAAGACAATAAGACTTTTTGCCCCCTTCAGTTATGCTAATTTGATTTTTCAATATAGTAAAAAAGAACCGAAAGCTTGTTGGCTGAGTCAAAATTAATTACTTCGTAGTATTATTATCATGAGCGGTAATTATTTAGTAAGCCCCACTCGTGGAGATGCTTTAATGGTAAGAAGCCTACCAACTTTTCACCGTTTGTGTCCGAAGTTGAGAGTTCAAGCATTGACATGCTCCATTAATTGTGTGGATATATATTAATCCCACATCATTTATTAATAAAGTTCAAGTGAAATGGAGTGTTGGAGACAATAAACTCATATGCAAGTTGTTTTATTTTTTGTTCAATTAAAAAAAATAAGAGTTCTGGTACAAAAATAAAACAAAATAATGAGAGTAATATTTCTTCCTCTTATATACTAACTAGTAAGAGATGTCAAAATGGTGAGACCCACAATGTGTTACAAGTGTAATGCCTTACTAGTCCAATCATATATGATGATGTTTAATGGGATTGAAACACCGTATGTACTAATCATTCCTAAGCTTTAAACATGATTCAATAGTTTGTTTATTCCTTAATCTTGCAGATTATAAACCATGGAGTTTTTGATGAATCACTAAGCAAAATGAGAGAGCAAGTTCAAGAGTTCTTTGACCTTCCTTTGCAAGAGAAGAAACGTTGGGCTCAGAAACCAGGAAGTCTCGAAGGTTATGGTCAGGCATTTGTGACTTCAGAGGAACAAAAGTTGGAGTGGAATGACATGATCTTCCTCAAAACTCTTCCCCTTCAAGATAGAAGTTTGAATTTCTGGCCAAAAAATCCTCAGGAGTTCAGGTAAATTCTAACTGAATCATAAGTTTGACCAATTGATATACATACACGTACAATTCATGCATATAGATATAGACATCTAGCACTATGCTCATATGATGGGATGCTAGCTTAAGCGTAAATTTATCGAAGTCATCATGGGTGAGGTGGATTTTCCTTTTCCCAAAGTATAAGAATAATACTATAATATAAGAATACAAAATCATTATCCATAGTATTAACGGTATTCCTAAACTATCTAGGATATTCTAACATAGAAGGTCTTTTTATTTATTTTATACTTGTTTTTATTATTATTTATTTTTATACAATATAGAAATTCTACTCTAACTTAATGTAAGTGTATATGTGTGTGAAACTCTTTCTTGGAGACTTGAATTCTAGCCTTTGTTCATACCCCACAAACACTTATACTTATAGAGTGACCATTGCACCAAAGATGTGCGGTAGTTATTTTATATATGTTGAAGATATGGTAGGATTGAACTCTATAATAATTACACTTACTATTAATTCAAGAATCTAGTGTTTTTTTTTTTTTTTTTTTTCACTATAGGTGAAATTTAAATCCAATTTCCCTTTTCAATTATAAGAGATTTTACTTGCCATGCTAAGCGGAACTCACATAATAATAAATAGTCCTCTTATTCATTATTCATATGATTCTACATTCATATTTTTGAGTTTGGAAAAGTACTTAACATTTTTTTTTTCTTTTCTGGAGCATAATTTGTTTTTTTCTTCCCAATTTGGTGTGAATTTTAGAAAAACTCTGGAATCTTATTCTGAAGATATGAGGAATGTGGCAGTTTCTATCGTAAGGTTCATAACCATGGGGCTTGGACTTGAGGCTCAAAATTTTTGTGACACTTTTAAAGAAGGAACGTACGAAATAAGGATGAATTGCTATCCTCCTTGTCCCGAACCTGAACGTGTTATTGGCCTTAATCCACATGCTGACATCTCCGGTATAACCCTCTTACTTGAGTGCGGCGACACGCCAGGATTGCAGGTTTTGAAAGACGAACACTGGGTTAATGTTGAGCCTGTCAATGGTGCAATTGTTGTAAACCTTGGCCATATCATGGAGGTAAATACTATGACTTACATGTTAATATTTGTTAGATTGTCATAGCAACATTGTAGATATGTACCGTTAACTATGATTTTTTTTTTTTAAATTTTTTATTTTTATTTTATGTATAATATCTCTTTAATATTCTCAAATTTTAATGTGGGTTATGGTACCGTAAAGTCCCTTGTCATTAAATAAATGACTACTTCCTTGAAATACATAACCACATACACCCGAATTATTTGACCATAAGATTGCAGTTTTTTTTTTTTTTGGAGAAAGATAAGATTGCAGTTGAAAAAGTACAAATGCAAGGTAAACAGAGTTAACAAAATTATAGCATTTGCTTTGATCATGCAGATTATAAGCAATGGGAATTACAAAGCCCCAGATCATAGAGCAGTGGTGAACAATTCAAAACAAAGAATGTCAATTGTTACTTTCTGCTATCCCAATCCATCTGTGGATATTGGACCCGCAGAGATGCTTATCAAGTCAGGAAGCCCACCTGTATACAAGACCCTAACAAATGCTGAGTATTTTCATAGCTTTTTCAATCGAAAGCTTGAAGTTTCATTCATTGACAGCCTGAAAATCTAATTGTCAAAAATTAGGCATTTAATGGCCCCACAATGGACTTAATCAAGTTGTAACATTTAAGTAATGGGGTAGTAGTCAGGAATAAACTTCTATACTAAATAATTTTGAATTTGAATGTGTCAAAACGTGGACTCCCTCGATATTGACAGAAGACGGGTCAAATTTGTATAATAGTGTTGTTAATCGAATCATGAGAGAGAGTGTTGTTAATCTATCCTTGCACATCATGTGGGCATGATGGTGTTTTTTTATGTTATGTATTACTTCATATTATTATTATTATTATTTTTTTAATTTTTTCATAAATTAGAATTTATGTTCTGCATGGTTCATGGGGAACTTTAATTTCTCAATTGTTTAGTAATTTCCTTCGGCTGGCCGTGTGCATTGAATCTTGAAATTACGTGGTTAACTAACCTACTTCCATTAAGAAAGATTTATTTTGGGTGTTATCCTATAATTTATGATTATTTGTTCAATACCATATCTTTTTTTTTTTTTCTTTTTTTGAGAAAGTGTTCAATACCATATTAGATTGGCTGTTCGCACTTAATTTGAACTTTTACTGAATATCATATAAGCTGACATACATAATTGTAACAGTATAATAAATCATAGTGTTTCATCATCTAGCTAATTAAATAGTATACGGAAATTATTAAGAGTACGTTATAATGAGACAACATTTAATACACTTAATTAAATTAACATAATACACTTAGATTATATTAGAATAGAATTTCCATCTTGTATAAAAAAACATAATCTATTTAAGCACATATATAAGTCAATTATTATCACTTTGTTGGACATCTAATTTGTCTTCAAGAGCTCTTGAAGCTAGTACGGCCTAATGTGAACAAAGAATAGAGAAGAAGAAAAAGAAAGTTGCATTTATAATAGGTGAATTTTTATCGATATAGGAAGAGCTTCATGAACTACAAAAGCCACAAACAAGCATGATTTTAGAAATCTCTAAGCAAAATATTCCCCAAGAAGTACTACCTAATGTTCTAGTATTAATTACCTGAAAAAGCTCCCCATTAATTCATGGCATGCAAAGTGAAGCTTTTGGAGTTCTTTTTCATGGGAATCTAGGTCGACCAACTTGTTCATATCAATCAAGGGTACTCGAACAGAAGGATTGGAAGGAGTATTGGTCACAATCTGGTCCAAGTCATCTCTTGCATATCTGAGTGGCACCTTATCAAGCCTTTGGTTTGAAAGCTCTTGAACTTTCAAATACCCTACTGTACGTACCTATGAATTCATCAATAAACTAAGATGAGGTAGGACGCAATGCATGTGACAAAGTTACAAAGTATATTAGATGGAGCAAAATCAAAATAATTTAGGGAAAAAATAATAGCAGAATAGAATAAGTAATGATTTTAATTGATTAGGTGCCTCTTGGTTAGAGTAAGAGGTGGGCTTGATCCTAATAAATTTATCCTCTTGACCTTGAATAGCATCATAGACCAAAGCTTGAAAGGTTTCACTAGCACCAGTGGAAGCATTTTCAATGGAAGAAAGGGATCCTCAATGTAAGTGTAGGAGTCATACAAATCAAAACCCTGGGAGAGAGAGACCATATATTTATATATATATATATATCCTATTCCTCTTGACCATTCACGTTCTGCCTGCATGCGCGTGCAATTGCAAACCCTAATTAAATTAGCCCTTACTAACCCTTATTAGCCAATCCAGCCAAATATATATAATAGAAGATTAAGAAGGAATCATGAATAATACATACCTGTTTTCTGTTTGTGGCTGCGTGAGCGTAGGTGGGAATGAATAATACAATATAATGCATCTCTACTTATATTTGCAATTCTTGTATCAATGTTTGGTTAAACACTTACAAGTCTTATCAAAGATAAGGAGGCATTTGTTTTGTCTTAAATGAATGCCTTTTTTTTTTTTTTTTTTTTCACACGTTATATTATTCAATAAAGTCTACAATTGATTCGCAAAAAAAAAAAAGAAAAAAAAAAAGAAAAAAAGAATCTACCAACCTAAACCCTAACTTTTTTTGATACTGTGTAAACCTAACTTAACCGAAGAAAAAGTGTTGTGTTGTGTTGTGATAGCTCAAATAGTGTGAAACCATTATTACTTGTTTAAACCCCTAAGTCTTAATTACGGTTTGATTAATTTTAATCTAAACACACTTGATGCGGAATATACATGATTAGAAAATTAATTAATCGAAGCATTTAACAATTGCATGGATGAACAAATAAATTGCAATGCTAAAATGGAAAGGGCAATGGGTAAAAGAATAGCAAACCCAAGATAACACCAAAACTTGTTATCGAAGAAGAAACTGAAAAACTCCGCAAAAAACCTCTCTGCAACCTTCCAAGTTGAAATGATCTATTAGTGAATAAGTTGGAGTATAAGGATACTAAAAAGACTCTTCAAGCTTAATCTACCCAAAGTACTTGAGCCTTCCAAATTCCAGCTACCAACGAACTTCTAGGAATCTTGTTTTCAATAGTTATCCGGATCCCGCAATACTGTCTGATTGCACCCCCAAGCCTCACCAGCTTATTTTGGTAAATACCCAATACTTTTCAAGCTCCAAAACACTTTCTACACACTAAATAAGTGTGGGTTGTGTGTGGGTTGTATTTGGATACAAATCTCTTTTCAAGGTATAACAATGAGAGATGAGAGTAAAAGAGACTACAAGAATTTCTTTCTTGAGGATGAGTAGCTCTCTCTAACAATGTAAGTGTGTTATAGAAACCTTTCTAGAGTTTTCTTTTGAATAGTCTTTTTACAATTTTATGGGTAATGAGAGTATATATAGTATGAGTGAAGGGTATAAAAGTCACACTTAAAATTATCCAGGCAGAGAGTTTCGCGAGTCACTCGCGGGTTAGCCAAATCGCAAAGTGACTTGTGAAATACAGCCTGACACTTGACTCTTCAGCTTCCAGTATGTGCTTCTTATGTGACACTTTGTGGGTCGTCCACTCATGGGTCAGTCATGAGTAAGTTGCGAACTTCATTGTTTTGAGCAATCTTCACCAACTAAATATTAAACCCATTACAATTAAATGCTACAAAATACAAGGAAATAAATTAATGAAATTACAACACTTTTTATCATGGAAGAAAGTCAACATAAATGTTATGTAAAAAAACATAACTTAACATGTTGTGTTGTGTTATGGATATGCTCTTCTTGGGTTTAAAATTTACAAGATGTGGATGTGTCAAGTGACTATCTTCTTTGTACTTTTAGGTAAAAGTTTATTAGCCAAGTTTTAAGGAATTTATCCTTTAAATTTAGCTAAAACTCTATTAGTTAAGTTATAAAAAAATTAAATTCTGCTCCAATTAAAATTTTATTTAGAATTTAAAAATAAAAAAAAAATTATTTTAATTATTTTGATAATCTATCAAAATTTTGTATTTTAATATAATAAAATTTATATATGACATGACATACCATCTTACACCAAGTCGCTTTATATATGTTTGGATTTTTATAATTTAATCTAGATGAAACTTTATTAAAATTTCAAGTGGCGCACTAAAGTTTCAATAATATTTTTAAAATGTATTTTTTATGTAAATTTTTTTAATATTATATAAAAAAAACTTGTCACCTAAAATTTGTTATGAAAATAACCTTAAAACACTTTTTTTTTTTTTGGCGCCTAAAAACTTATTCATTTGGAAAATTTGATTGATGTATATTACAAGTCAATTGTTAGAGCTACAATTCTTGACCCAATCATGTGGATTCATAGGTTTCTGACAAGTCTGCATTTAAAGAAGTTATTGGTGCTGGGTCTGTTAATTGCTAATGTGGTGGATGAGTTCAAAAAAGATAAAGAAATTATAGAGCTTAGAAATTCATAATAGATTTAAAAGTGATACTATTATGGAGAGTTGTACATTGTGTGGAGCAGATAAAGAGACAAATATTCATCTATTTGTGATTTTGTTCACTGTCCATATTAGCATGGGTGGTGAGTGTTGTCTTCGTCTTTAAGAACAGGAGAAGGAGATCTCTGTTTTGTTTTGTTTGTGGGTGAGAATGAATGGAGACAAAATAAATCCATATTTCTAATTGGCGATGGCTTAGGAAATAGTACAAACATATGAGTCATATGGCTTTTCTTTTTCACCCTATATGTTTTGTGGGTCTGTTTTTCAGTGTTGTTTGTTAGTGTTTGGAAGCTTGAGCCTAAAATTTACAAACACAACGAAAATAAATAATGTCCTAAAAGTGTGTGTATGGTTATCCAATGAAAGTTGATATTAAAATTTACAATTTTTTATTTATTTATTTATCATTTTAAGCTTTTGAGACAATTAGTAATTTAACATGGTATCAAACTCAAATCATCTATAAAGTGATGTTAGGAGACAGCCCATATGAGAATCAATAGTAACTTGCCAACACAATAGTTATGAAAAATGTTGTGTCTCTAGTATTTCTCAACCATTTAATTCTTTATCTCTCTTTCAAAAATGCTCTTGGCCCTTTACCATGTCAAAAAAGTTAATGAAAGATCAAGGAAAAAGAAATTTGACATATAATATATTAGGGATAGAAAGTACAAGATCTTTCTGTATTAGACACAGGAATAAGTTTGAAACAAATGACTGAATATTTGATTATATGGTGTGTCAACTCCAAGTTATGGAATTAGATACATGATCTTTTTGTTGGCTGTTCCCTATATTGCCTGTTGGTTACCAGCCTCCTCTCCTTACAATATCCTTAACCAAAATCAGCACTTTGAGAGAGTACTGAATGGCCATTGAAAACATTCATTTGACATTCAATATTAGAATTATATAAGAGTCTTGGTTGTTATTTGTTGTTGGTCTAACATTATTTTTAGCTTCCTCCCTTGTTCTTCAATCCTTGATTGCATTTCTCTTTGAACCTGAATTAGAGGAGGAAACATGAGGTGTTAAGATATGCAGATAACATCATCAATGGTTGTCACATGTAATATTGAAAACGACCATAACCTCCAGTTGTTCATGTAAGCATCTCTGGACATGTAGTTGCAGTCTCAGTGCTTCTGCTATCTCCTTGCCACTGTTGGGTTCAAGGACCAAGATGATGATATGAAAGATTGTTTAAACTTTTCAAGTGTTACCATACACATAAATAACTACAGAACAACATTTTTAGCTTAAGTACCATGTTTTGAAGTTATTTTTTTCTAGATACAAATGTAGTTTTGTCCAGCTTACTTTTTAAGCCCAAAAAACTAATGAAAATAAGCTGTCCCAAACAAAAGAGGACTTTTTGAAAAACTAAGTTCTTTCAAGAGTTTCCAATTTTTTATACTGTATATTTTCTTGGGTGGTAAATAGGAAGGATGTATGATATTATAATTAGAAGCTTACGTCTTTGTAAGGTTGAATTTATTCAACCATCTAATTGGCTTTATTCCGTGCCAAATTTGCTTGTAATTCAGCATTTAGTAACCCTGTATTTAGGTGGGTTTGATGTAAGGGTAGTGAGTGAGATAGAGTGAAGATTGCTTAAGAGTGTGCAAGAAAACAGAGACTCGCGGCTGGGACTCGCGGGTGACTTGCGGCTGCAAGCCGCCAGAAGTAGCACACGTGCCAAGCATGCTGGAAGATGAACAGTCATGCTAGCTGGAGCACTACAGGACAAAACAGGACAACTGGCCATACGGTTATCTCACGACTGGATCTCGCGACTTAGTCAAGCCGCGAGGTTAAGCCGCGAGCCACCCCTGTTTTTGTAAAACCTGACGTTTCACATTCCTCTCCCACTCCAGTATAAATACCCCTTTTACCCACGATTGAAAGAGAGCTTCCGGAGAGAATTTTGAGAGAGAAACCCTAAAGAAAAACAAGATTGATTCACACACAATCTATACCTTAGAGACTCTTCAAATTCCTCAACTCTCTTCCTCTCCATTGTCAAATCCTTGAGAGGCATTATACCAAACCTGGTTCTCACCATCATCATCATTGTGAGACTGCTGTTTGGATTTCTAGGAAGCAGTTAGGAAGGAACCAATCTTCATTGGTTGATGCTACGGTCTAGTAGCGGAATCCGAGAAGCTAGAAAAGAAAAAGGTTCGGCGCAACCTCGTTGGAGCAAGAAGCTTGGAGGGCTTAGGTGCACTGGGTAGATTAGGCTTGGAGGGTCTATTGCTGTCCTTGTATCCCAACTGTATTTTCTAGTGGATTGTTTACCGCTTGGAGGGCGGCGGAGAGGTTTTACGCCAAGGGCTTCGGTTTCCTCTTCGATAACACATCGCGTGTTGTCTTTGTGTTTGCATCTTCCTTCCTCTCTATCTTTGCCTTTTTATTATCTACTGTGGTTTTATTTTGTTATGACTTAGATAGTATTTAACCAATTTCGTATTATAGCATATGTTAAGTTTCCGCACACTAGTTGTTTGACATATTGCTTGAATTGGTTAAGTTGTAATTTGGGGGTCTAAACGTTCAAAAGTGTTTTGTACACATTTTTGAACTTTCAATTGGTATCAGAGCGGGTACACTGCTATTGGTTTCATTACCATTGTGTGATCCTTGACTCCCTTTTGAGATGGATAGGTCTCAATCCCTAAATGCACCTCCATATTTTGATGGTAGTAATTATGCTTTTTGGAAGGTTCGCATGAGAGCTTTTCTGTGTTCTATTGATGAATCCGTTTGGGATGCTGTTGAGATTGGTTGGACCAAACCTGAGGCAGCCAAATCCACATGGGATAAGGCAGCACTTGCTGCATCTAATGCTAACAGTAAAGCACTCAATGCTATTTTCTGTGGTGTGTCTCCAGATGAATTTCACAGGATTTCTCATATTACCGTTGCCAAAGAAGCATGGGAGATTTTGGAAACCACCTATGAAGGCACGAAGAAAGTGAAAGACACCAAGTTACAAATGCTGACCACTCGGTTTGAGGAGCTCAAAATGAGTGAGGATGAGTCTTTTGACTCTTTCTATGGGAAGTTAAATGAAGTGGTTGTCAGCAAGTTCAACTTGGGGGAGAAAACGGAGGACTCAAAGATTGTAAGGAAGATCCTTCGATCATTGCCGGAAAGTTTTCAAGCTAAAGTGACAGCAATTGAAGAGAGCAAGGACCTCGATGACATCAAAGTGCAGGAGCTGGTTGGTTCTCTGCAGACTTATGAGATGTCGCTGCCCAATCAACGGAAGAGTAAATCTCTTGCTCTAAAGACCATTAATGAGAAGGTGGAAGATCAAGACTCATCGGGAGAAGATGTGGTTGACAAAGATGTTGCATACCTTGTCAAAAATTTCAAAAAGTTCTTGAAATTCAAAAATAATGGCAAATTTGATGATAAAAGAAAATTCCAAAGTTCTGGAAGGGAGAAGAGGGAATTCAAAAAGAAAGATGGAAAAGAATCCCAACCCACACAAGGTGTCAATTGTTTCGAATGTAACGGACATGGACACTTTAAGAAGGAATGTCCAAATTATTTGAAATCGAAAGGTAAAGTGTATGCCACGACCTTGAGTGACTCGGATTTGTCTGACTCAGAATCTGAAGAGAGCTGTGATGGAGAGGGGAACTATTCGGCTTTTATGACTATTGCTCATGTTGAGTCTTCAGAAGAGTTGAATTTGCTTGTACGAGACCTTGGAGAACATAGTGATGATGAATCACTAGGAATTGTTGAAGAATCGGATGCTGAAGAAGATGGAAGCACAGCAAATCTTCAGGAGAATTATAACTCACTCTTGGAGAAGTCGGGGGAGTACACAAAGGTGGCCAAGGCTGCTGTGAGAAAAATGAAGAAGGCTGAGGAGGACTACAAAAGTCTCCTAATCCGATATAGGGAGGCCAAATGTGAGATAGAAACACTGAATGGTGAGTCGTCCGAAACTTACACAAAAGTAAGATTTCTTGAGAATGAGGTTATGCAAGCAAATGCTAAAGTAGAGAGGGTTACCACCAAGAAGCTAGATGATGTTATCTCATCTCAAAAGAGCTTTTCAGACAAATCCGGATTGGGATATACCGGAGGAAGTAGTTCATCTGGAAATGTCACTAAAGGAGTGAAGTTTGTAAAGGCCAAAGATCCAATTGTAGCTAACCTTACTGGTGAGAAGCTCGAGGTGGAGGAGAAGAAGAATGTGGTGAACCAACGGATGTTAAATCCCCGTAATCAGTCTGTGGGCAGGTCTGAATCTCGTGCCAAGTCACGTCCACGACCACAAAGAGGTCCTAGAGGAACTTATGTGTGCCATTATTGCGGACTTCAAGGGCATACTCGACCAAATTGCCAAAAGTTGAGAGCAAAGAATAATGCAACTCCTCAAAGGTCAGGAGGATCCAGAAATGATAGGAGAATTTGGGCAGGTGATCAATCTAGAGATCAAAATGGAGATCCCGGAATGATGAACGTGATGAAGATGATTGGTGCATTCACCAACTGCTTGGAAAGCTTCTCACGAAGGTTTGAAAGCCCTAACTCCCGTACCCAATCCTATAAGGAAATCACCCCAAACGCAAGTGACGTGTGGGTGAATAAGGGTACTCATGCATAAGCATTAAAACATGTCCATGCATTAATACTTCCTATGCTTTGTGACAATGTTTGTTTGGTTTGCTTGCTGTTCTTGATGTTGGTTGTTTGTTTGTCTACTTGTGCATATTTTTAATTTTGTCTTTTCAATCTTTTTGCTTCTTGTGTCAAAAATCCAAAAATCACATAAAAAATTTGGAAAATCAAAAAGCTTGATTGACTTTGTTGAGTTTTTGTCTCAAAACTCGTTTTGCCTTGTACCTTTGTGCTAATGGCTTTGTGCATTTTCGAGCATTGCTTGTTTTCTTGCACTCATATCTATATGGGAGAAATCTTGAAATCGTTGTGATTGTTGTAAATAGATCTTCAAACTTGTCATGAATGATTAGTGAATGGTTATGTTGATCTTGAGACATGCATAGACTTGTGTCTATATATCTTCTCACTATTTTTTTTGTTCTGCTAAAAAGAGCTCACCAAATGTAAATCTCCAAATGAAAAGAGATATTGAGCTGCAAAAGCCTGTCGCACATTCTAGTATTTGACTAGGAAAAAGGGTAAGCGACATTATATTAAAGTGAAAGTTTATTCAAAATGCCAAAGGCTTATTCATTAAAGTGAAATATCAAATATCACTCTCTCAATGAGAGGAGATTGACTCAAAAGATCAAAAAGATCAAATGTTATGATTGTAAGTGGAGTCAAATGTAAAGTTCCGAATTATGTTATCAAGTTTTGTGGGAGGTCATATATACATTCTTCTATAATTGAGATGGGTTACCTGATCTAGTGCTAATTGTGTATGTCTTGGTTGAATTGATCATTGAAGCTTCACATTACACTAAGGACTATCTCATTGTTGATATCCACACACACAACACACAAGCTTATGTTCAAAAAATGCCATATTCATTTGTGTGATTGTACTTGATAAAATGTGTTTTCCACATGCTCAATCTTTGTTAAATCAAGCACAAAAAGATTTTTGAGTGTTTTAGGTGTTTTTGGAAAGTATTTTGTTTAAAAATCTGAAAATTTCAAAAATCCAGTTTTGCCCTGTTTTGGCGGCTCAGTCGCGGGTATGTCAAGTCGCGAGCCTCAGTCGCGTCTCCACGGGTAATGTTTGGCTACTTGTTCGCGAGTGGAAGGTCCAGTCGCGAGGTTACTCAGAGATTTTCACGGCTCAGCTCGCGACTCACTCGCGGGTAGACCTTCCAGTCGCGAAAAACACTTAGAAAATTTTTTCAAATTTTTGTTCTTGTGTGTTTTGGCGGCTTGAGCTGGCGATTGTGTGGCGACTTAATCAAGTCACGAAAATCGCGTGTTTGGCAAAAACAGGAGCAGTTTTTAAACCTCTTTTCAGTTTTTCCCTCGAACCTTTGTAACTGTTCATCTTCTCTCTAAACTTTCTCCTTTCCAAACACTCTGTGAATCCATTTTCAAACCTCATTGGTGCTTCATTTCTTATCCAAATCATCAAGAAAAGGTATGGGTTTTTGCTTTCTCTACCTCATTTTCCCTTTTCCTGGGTATTTCTGCTACTATTTGGATTGATATTGTGTTCGAAATTCTTCTATCTTGTGTAATGGGTATGGCGTGTCTTGTTCGATATTGTTCTCATCTGTTTTCATGTTGAGCGGTCACAATGTGATTTTCATTGTTCTGATATTTGCTTATTATTGAGTCTGAAAATCTTTTCTTAAATGGGTTTGGTGTCTATTTGACTTACTCATTTCACTTGCTTGAGTATTGATGTTGGTGTTCGGTATTGGTTGCTGAGTTTTTATGATAGCATAATGTATGTCTCTCAACCATGTGCTCTAGTATGAATGATTGGTTTCTTCATGTTGAAATATTTTCCCTTGCTCATATCTCTGGAGTGTTTTATGTTATCTGCTCTAAATGTTCGAATGTTGTATCTGTTTGCATATCATGGTCATGATAACCTGTCTCATTGACAGTTTTGTCAGGTGTGTTGTCTCTCTATGTCTTTGTGCACTATCACCATTTTGATGCACCTGTTATTTTGTGTTTCTTTGTATTATTGGAAGTTTGGTTGGGTCTGCACTATCTTCAGTTTGTGTTTATATATTGAAATTTTGTTTACACTGAATCATGTTGACATTTATCTTGTGTGGTATTGTTGTTTGGTTCTTTGCTGTGAGCCTGTTCTCTTGCAGATGTCTCGTCGATCTTCCAGGGGTAAAGACATTGTTGCTGACGAACCAGCAACACCAGTTGCTAAAAGGACTCGTCTATCATCTCAGGCATCTCAAAATCCCAATGAGGATAGGTTCAGACTTCCGCTTAACTCACACGTCTACTCAAACGTGTTTGACAAGTCAACCACTATAGTGGAACGGGTGGTAGAGTTCAACACCTTAGGAACCACTTTCATCCCTCGAATCTTTGAGAAACGAGATTGGGCAAACTTGTTCGGGAACTTTGATGATCCAATGGATGAGCTGGTCAAAGAATGCTTCTCCAATGCAACTGATCTTGGACCTGAACTCGTTTTCTGGGTCAGAGGAACAGAGTTTAGTGTTACCCCAGACTCCATCGCAGATCTTCTTGGCATCACCAGACCTCAGAATGTGAATATAACTCCTTACGATGAACGAAATCTAGAAGTTGGAGAAATTTTACAAATCCTAGGATACGATCATGAAGTGTCTAGTGCGGGAACCTCCATCAGCACCGCAAAGTTTGCACCTGAGCTGACCACACTGAAGTTGATCATGTTCACCAATCTCTACCCACTGTCCAACACTACATTCATCAATCTTGGGAGAGCTCTGTTTCTTTGTGACCTTATTACAGGAGCCCCCATTGATATATGTGCTCACATCTACTACATCTTGAGGAAGACTGCGTGTCGATCTGCAGCTCGAGGAGTCATTCCATTTTGCAGTCTCATCATGAAGCTCATTCTTCGTGAAGGCATTATTCCTCCTGCAGATGGAAAAATGTTGACTCGTCAACGTCCCATTTCCTTGTTCACTCTTCAAGCTAGCAGAAGTCACTCCTCTAAATCACCAAGGAGTGCTCACATCTCTCCGGTTACTCCATCTGCCCCTGACTCAGAGACACCTGCACATACCACATCTACATCACGTGCTGTTCCTGAAGCTTCACCGGCTAGTATTCCGCAAGCACAGACTGCTCCTCATACTGATAGAGTCGGCAGTGTACTTGAGCATATTCAGAAACGCGTTGATGAGCTTGTGGCACTTCTCTACTCCACAAACAACCATGTCCAAATGCGTCTCGAGACTATGGAGAATCAGCTAGATGATATTCAACGAAAGTTGGACGAGAGCCTTTAGCTATTCGTGACAAAAAGGGGGAGAGCATTCAGTAAGGGGGAGAAAAGTTCAAAGGGAAGTGTGCATAGTGATAGGGGGAGTACACACATACTTTTGTCATACTTTTGTTTTTAGTCTTATCCTTAAACTTATGGTTTTAGGTTTATGTTTGTTGGGTACTGTTTAATGTTTTTATGGGTTTGTTACACTGTGTTTTGGTGTATAGCTGTTTCTAACTCTTAACCTATACTCTTGGTTTAAACTTTAATATATTTTGATGATGTTATTCAAGGTGTTTTGTGGTTTGTACCCATGTGCTTTTGTAAGCTTTTAGGGTTTGATGTTTTGTGGTTTGTACCCATGTGCTTTTGTAAGCTTTTAGGGTTTATGTTTTATGCATAGTTTGTAGGCTATATGGTTTGTACCTTGCTTACTGCAGCCTTTATGCTATGTTGAAATCAGTACTTTTATCTAAATGTTCTGCATTTTAGTTTATGTACTGTCACTCTTGTGCCCTTGTAGGATTGTTCCTAGATGCATATGCCTTGTGTGATATGCATTGGTTGAGTGTTGAGCATACAAGTGTCTTGCCTTGTGCTTGTTAACTTGTATGTCCTTGTGTTCATTCCAAGTGTGAATGAGCACTGTGATCACTACCTTGTGGTGTTCACTTGGTTGATCAAGCCATGGTTTGTTTCTTAACTCCATCTTTGCTTGATCACATATTGCCTGTTTCATATGCATTTATAATTTTCTGCATACAATGATCATGGTGTATTGTTGTGTTTCAGGAGTATTGTGTTCATATGATTCAAGTGCTTCACAGCTTCTAGAGTTAGGTATGAGTGAGTTTTGTTCAACTGTTCCCAACTCACATGTTAAGTCTAGAGTCTGTTTTAGGGTTTCGTCACGGAATAGCCAAAGGGGGAGATTGTAAGGTTGAATTTATTCAACCATCTAATTGGTTTTATTCCGTGCCAAATTTGCTTGTAATTCAGCATTTAGTAACCCTGTATTTAGGTGGGTTTGATGTAAGGGTTGTGAGTGAGATAGAGTGAAGTTTGCTCAAGAGTGTGCAAGAAAACAGAGACTCGCGACTGGGACTCGCGGGTGACTCGCGGCTGCAAGCCGCCAGAAGCAGCACACGTGCCAAGCATGCTGGAAGATGAACAGTCATGCTAGCTGGAGCACTACAGGACAAAATAGGACAACTGGCCATACGGTTATCTCGCGACTGGATCTCGCGACTTAGTCAAGCCGCGAGGTCAAGCCGCGAGCCACCCCTGTTTTGTAAAACCTGACGTTTCACATTCCTCTCCCACTCCAGTATAAATACCCCTATTACCCACGATTGAAAGAGAGCTTCCAAAGAGAATTTTGAGAGAGAAACCCTAAAGAAAAACAAGATTGATTCACACACAATCTATACCTTAGAGACTCTTCAAATTCCTCAACTCTCTTCCTCTCCATTGTCAAATCCTTGAGTGGCATTATACCAAACCAGGTTCTCACCATCATCATCATTGTGAGACTGCTGTTTGGATTTCTGGGAAGCAGTTAGGAAGGAACCAATCTTCATTGGTTGATGCTACGATCTAGTAGCGGAATCCGGGAAGCTAGAAAAGAAAAAGGTTCGGCGCAACCTCGTTGGAGCAAGAAGCTTGGAGGGCTTAGGTGCACTGGGTAGATTAGGCTTGGAGGGTCTATTGCTTTCCTTGTATCCCAACTGTATTTTCTAGTGGATTGTTTACCGCTTGGAGGGCGGCGGAGAGGTTTTACGCCGAGGGCTTTGGTTTCCTCTTCGATAACACATCGCGTGTTGTCTTTGTGTTTGCATCTTCCTTCCTCTCTATCTTTGCCTTTTCATTATCTGCTGTGGTTTTATTTTGTTATGGTTTAGATAGTTTTTAACCAATTTCATATTATAGCATATGTTAAGTTTCCGCACACTAGTTGTTTGACATATTGCTTGAATTGGTTAAGTTATAATTTGGGGGTCTAAACGTTCAAAGGTGTTTTGTACACGTTTTTGAACTTTCAAAAAGTTTGCACAATTATTCACGTGAAGATTATTCACCATTCATGTGTTTCATTTGTCTAGACTTGATGAAACAATGCCAAGCTGTTGAATAGTACATACATAACTGCAAACATAAGTTGGCTAAACAATGGTGTCTGTATCATGACTATTGTCTAAGTCTATTATGTCCACATGATTTTCCATTTTATAATTCTTGCTTGATGGATATTGAATCTCAGTGGTAGTCTTATGAAATAAATGAACATGGAAAATTGAATTTCCTTCATATTTGAAGACTAAAAGGTACCCATAACAAATAGAATGGTATTCAACAAAATAAAGCCAACTATCACAGAACCAAATGTTCTTGCCAAATTTCTCCAATCCCACTTGCCAAATACCACCAGTGGGAACAATGAGTGTAGCAACAGTGGACAACTCATCCCCAAATTTTTTCCCAAATGTAAAACCAACTCGATTATTGTAAAACCGAGTTATATAAAACCCGATTTTAGTACGATCAAGTTTCGTGTAGAAGCTGACTTTTATATACTTGAGTACTAAAACAGGGACACGGACCTAAATAGTTTCAAAACAGGGACATATTGTTGTTATTTTTGCAAAATAAGGGGAAAAGCCCAATATCCCCAACAATACAGTACTGGTGCGATTAACATGTTTGCACCATGATGATTTCTCTCGGTGCCAAGACTAGTACACCTAGCTTGCAATTGTTTTAATTTACAGCCTAAATCCATTATTTTTAATGCCTTATGCTATTGGTTTTATTGTTGAAAATTAGTTTATTTTTGTGATTATGCAAACAAGAATACAAATAGATTGTACAATCAAGAATACAAAAAAATACATACATACATATATATATATATATGTGTGTGTGTGTGTGTGTGTGTGTGTGTGTGTGTGTGTGTGTGTGTGGAAGCATGTAATTTGAGGACATTCTAAGGCCCGTTGGCCCTAGTCAAGGTTGATCAAAGGCCCACACATGTGTCAACCCAAGTCTGGCATGTGGGCTAAGATCGAGGAGGGAAGATGTTAAGACCACACAGAACCGAGCTAAAACTTAGAATAAGAGGTCCGAGGAAAGGAGGCGAATTGGCCTGTCATCTAAGGAGCAAATGCACCTCAGGAGTACCTTATGTAGCTCCTTGCACCAGGAAGTAAAGCACTGGGGAAGACACCAGAGTCATGCAAGCAACGGAAAGGGAAAATATCTGGGAAGGTGGCTACCACCTCCACATTTAATGCCCTGCACCAACTGAATTGGTTGCATTTATAAGGAAAAGACACCTGAGAAAGGTCCTGATAGGACAAATATTCAAATTATCCCCCTAAGACGTATAGATGGAGGGCTGAGATGCAATGGGAAGGGCTATATAAGGAAAGGAACCCCACTAGGAAAGAGGAGGAACATTCTACAGAGAAAGAGAGAGAGAGAAAACTAACATTGACTATAAAAGGATCAACATTGACTTTTAATGAACAATCCATCCTCAGACCTGCTAGAGGAAGAATTTACACTGAATTTGTGTCTCTTTTGTTCATGATAATTGCATTAATCCTGTTATCCTCAAGCCTATAATTACTTAGCATTATAGTTGACTCAAAGAACCCATTCTCTTACAAATCTATTGTATTGAGCTTGTTATATTGGGTCCCATTGTTCTAAGTGGGCTTGGGCCATAATTCTAGTCCCTACAATTTATACATATATATATACCAAAATGGGGGACACGACGCTGAAGGCAGAAGCACAGTTGCACAACAATAATATATGTTGAAAGTAATATAAAAGCAAAGTAGAACCAACCAAGAAGGCAGTATTGCAAATATAATCAAAATAATTTAGAAGCAGTAAGAAGGCAATAGAACCAGCCAAGCAATATATATATTTATATATATATCAAAACGATATAGAACCGTCCAAAATGGTGGTAACAAGTAGTATATTAAACTGAAAACTGAAATTACTTATTATTGAAAATAGAACAAAACACTTACAGTAGTAATGGCTACAAGATTGAAACAATTCAATAGCTTAATAGTTACAAGGCTTGGAACTAGTTCTAGTTACAAGATTGTAGGGATAGTAGTAGGAAATCCTAAGGTGGAAACAAAGAACTCTCTTCTCAAATGAAGGCTTCTAAAAGAAAGAAATTTTGGAAAATAGAAATTCTGAGCTAAACATAAGGGACAACCCCCCTTAAATAGGCATAAAAAGCATAGTGAACAGTGTCGATGAACAGTAAAAAGTGAATAGTAATTGGTGAACAGTAATTCATGAACAATAATCTGTGAACAATGTTTTTCCACTTTTTGACTCAAAATCATCATGAGAAAGAGTAGAGTGAACTTGGGTCTAAACTTCAGTCTAAAATGTGCCGAAAGTGACAAAACATGAAGAATCTTCTTCTTCCATCAAAAGCATCATTATTTTGCAGGGGCATGTAGTAAAGCAACAGTGGAATTTCATTATAGCATTTTTTGCCGTTGTGCAGGCCAGACAAATAGGAGAATCAATCAATCAATCTCCTGCCAACTCAAGAGCATCTTTAAACATGGGAATAAACCGTATTAGTGAGAATTATCAAGAAGTCCCTGTGACATCCAAACAGTAGTAATGCTTTAGCAATAACCTTCATCAATCAGTGGAAGGAGCATCAGATGGATAACCATCATAAGGATCTCATAGAGGATCATCATTACATTCATGCTCATGGTAGAGAGCATATTGATTACAAAATCCCCAATATAGAAGTGGCTCAAACTATGGAGTTTTCCCTGGGGTGAGAAGACTTCTTGGATTACAATGATCTGCTATCCGTAAGTGAGCAATGGCATTTGCATAGGGTCTAGGATCAAAAATAGAAATTCTATCTGTGCTACCTATGAAATGATAATCTATCCATAGATTCTCAGCAACATCAAGAATTTGAATATTGAAATAATTTCTTCAACATTCTGCAAGAGCATAAGGATCTCTGAAGGACAAGTGAGAATTTCCTTCAAATCATTGTCCTTGGTGAATGTGTCCATTAGTGAGAATGAGATGCTTTGAGGGCTGGACATTCATCCAGTTTTCTCTTTCCCATTTTGGTAAAGTTCTCCAGCATCTAACAGAAACAAAAGGGCTTTCAAACCCTCTAATAGCAGTCTGAATAATTTGTGAAAGCTGGCTAGCTTGGTATGTCATATTCAAACATTTGGGAAAGCCAGTTAGGATCCCTATCATTGTCATCTAAATCATCAACAGCAACATATGAACCATCATCATAATTAATCAAAAGACCAGGAAATGGATGTTTCTTTTCATACACCCTGAGACTACTCCCAAAGTGTTCCTCCTAGTCTAGCTGGATAAAGACGTTATCATTTTCTTCTAAATCATCTAGATTAGGAATAGTAGTTGTAACAAGTTTTTTGAAATATTTGTACCATAAGTCAAAAGACTTAAACATAGCCTTACTTCCAGAATACAAGATTGTATATCTGTTGGCAAGTTAGCAATAGCACTTCTTAACAAAGATTGGGTCTTAAGATTCAATCTTGCATAATCAATGCCTATTATAGTCTTTTTATCCATTGAATGGATATCCTCTTTGCCAAAGAGTTGACTAATGTAGGCTTCAAGGTGGCTTTTAAAAGCCTCATTTTTCAAGACAAAATTATTTTCTAAAACAAGGTTATTTTCTTAAACAAGATTGGCATAGTGACTCATATAAGCCTCATTTTGAGCAGTAAGGTTAACAAGGTGGATTTCAAGTGCTCGGAGGGTTTTCTGGAAAAGATTACGGTGGTTTCTAGTAAAAATAGCTTGAAGGTTATCAAGAATAAATTTGCTAGAATCTGGTAGTTCTGAATAGATCCATTGTGGAATTGTAAATGTCTAGACAAAACTTCCTGCAAAACAATTACCATATCTCCACTGGAATATGTCACCTTTGCCAGGATAAATTCCTAAAGGGATGTTGATCCACTAGATTTTACCCCAGAAGATGCACCTTCATGCATTACAAAAGGTTGTCCCACTAGGAGCCTATTGTCTTGAGAATAGCCTTGCGCTGGTGCTTTTCCCTTATTCTTCCTTTCTACCAAGGAAGTCATAATAATCCACATACTAGTGGTATAAGTATTATTATTATTATTCCACTTATTAGTGGTACTTATCTCTGCGGCATGCTCCAATTCCTGTGAAGAAACATTGAGAATGTTAGGACAATTGGTAGCCGTTAACATTTTGGTACTATGAATATTACCTTTAACAATATCTGTGAAACATTGGCAAGAACCCATCATTAGTTCTTGAATAAGCACATTAATGGGGAAGTCTTCAACATAAGGCAGATTATTAATGTGTATTTTCTTATGCCAAAAAGAATTAGAAACATCAGAGCAAATATCATCAATTAGAATTTTCTGAAAATTATCAATTTTTTATTGCAATAATTTATCAGAAAGTTGTTTAGCAATTTTCTTGTATCCAACTTCTTTCTGAAGGAAGTTAAGATGTTTAGTTTTAGCATGAATCAGATTTAAAGCAACATCAGTATCAATTTCAAACTATGAAGCAAATTTGAATTTTACTTTCTATCCAAAAGGGTCAGTAGTAATTCCATCATGTTCAACAAGAAAAGGATACAAAGCATTGATAAATGGCAAACCAAGAATCACTTTATCAATCATGTTTTTAACAAGAATAGAAGGAATCTTGAAATTGACATTATCATGACAAACATGAGCTGGTAGGTACATGGTGTTGCCGAAGTCGGGACCACAGGAACTGTGTGTGTCCAACCCAATGCCTTGTCGTTGAAAGCAAGGCCCAGCACCATAGGGTTTAGGGCATTTTCCAAGCATAAGCAACTTGGAGATAAGAGCCTCGGGTAACTGCCCCTATTTTGGTATCAGAGCCATCTCTTTTCTGGCTGGTGATAACGTTGTTATGTCTTTATTTCTTATCTGTGCTTACCCGAAACTTTGATACTCCTTTGTTGTGTTCCCTTTTTACCATCGTTGGCACCACCTGTGTCGGAAAGTGAATTCCCAGAACCGAACAGTAAAGCCCGTTTAAGCCAAGAAAGGGCATGTAGAGCATGAGAGGTATAGGGTTGACTAGGGTATGTGTTATGAAACTCAACGGTGTTAAGAAAAACATGATAATTGAGTGTTAAACCTAGGATAGTATGGATAGGTTGTGGAGATCCAACTCCTCTGTCAGCACCAAGACTGGTTGTCCTCCTGATATTGTAAATGAAAAAGACCACACTGTTGAAGAACATGAGCTCCCTGATTTCCAGAAATGGAGTACTCCTAAAGTTGATACAAAAACTGTTTACAAATGGGCTGAAAGTATGATTCATTCTGCTTACAAAGTTAGAACTGTTGAACAAATATTTTCTATTTTGAAAACTCATGAAAAATGTTGCTTGTTTTCTAAAAGAAATATTAGTGAATTTATTGCTGCTAAAAAATTTAGTTATTTGCATATTGGTATGGTTCAAGTTGTTGTTAAACCACTAACTAGAAAAGGAATAAATGCTTTTGTTCTCATGTATTTAAGAGATGCTAGATTTAAGAACTTTAAAGATAGCATTCTTGTTATGATTACTGCTTCTTTGTACGATGGTCCTGTATATTTCAACTGTTATCCTGATATTACTCTTGCTTTGGATGATCCTAATATTGTTAAAACTTTAACTTTAAATATTGCTTCATCTGGTTATCACATGAAAGAAGGTAGTAAGCCTTTTGCTTTGATTTATCGCATTTATTATAGAATTTTAGGTACTCAATTGAACCCTGGTGCTAAGCTTAATAGAGAACCTTCTGGTAAAACCATGTTAATCAAATGTTCAACTCCTGATGCTAAAGTTCAAGTTTCCAAAATGGTTCAACGGCAAGATATTAAGCTTCCCACTGAATTGTTATTGGAACAAGAATCGCCTCTTGCTAAACCTGTTTTTGATGAGCTAGTTCTCACACATATCCAACAATATCTTGATGGTACTGTTAAAATAAGTTTTCAAAATAATCAACCATTGAGGATCAACAAAGGAAGACATTCTTTTGCTGGATCTGAAAGTATTTCAAAGAGAGACCAAGATCTCAATGAATTTTTGCAAAAAAGTTTTGAAAAACCCATTGATTTAAAGCTAAAAGGTGTTTCAAGTGATAAATCCCAAATTAGCTCTATTTTCTATTCCACTAAGCCTGAAACTTCTTCTCCATATGGCAGAACTGCTAATGAAGAAGAAGAGGACACTAGATCTATTTGTCCATCTGATTTTGATTTTCCTCCTATTGAAAATCTTGCTTTCCAAAATCAATTAAGAGTTTTAAATGTTTTGGATGAAAGTTTTGAAATGGATTTGGTTTCCCTATATAATGAATTTATGCTTGCTAAAAATAGAGATAAAAGAAAATACTACCAAAGTACTTTTGGTCAATCTGAGAAAAATCATGTTAAAAGGAAATGGTTAGAAAAGATGAATCAATTGAAAAAACACATTTTGTTTTTTGATTTTCTTGAAAATTATTATGTTCCAAAAGATGAAGTTTCAAAATAGCATTTAAATGTTATAAAAAAAAAAAATCAAATTTTGTTAAAGAAGATAAAACCATTGTTAGGTCTAACCATCCACCTCTTGAGATAGTTTTGATAACTTGCCAAAAGACGGAAGTAAAGGCCTCTCCTTTCAAAATTGCTAATGATCAAACTCCTATTATTAGTATTATTGAACAAAACAATTTTACTAATGAATCTTTGCATATTATTGGTCAACAGCTTGACTGTATTGAAGAAAAAATTGTTGATAAAATTGTTGACAAAACTACTATTTCAAAATCGGAGAAACCTTTGATTGATTTACCCAGTCAAGATAAAAAATTGAACTTTAAAACTTCTCAGGCAAAAACTCTTGACATTGTTGAAAAAATGCTTTCTGATTTAAAAGTTAAAACTGAGGGTACGTTTACAAGTACTGCTTATTCAAGAAATAAAAAAGAAATTGTTTCTGATGAAAACATAGATTCTGATTCATTATCTTCTGTTTCTACAAAAAATGTTTTTGATGATGATTTACCAGAAATTAAAAGATTTGTTGGAAATTCCAAACCCATGTCTTTTACAAAAAAATTGGTGTTAAAAGCCTACTCCTCCTGATATGAAGTTTGAAGAAAGACCTTTTCAAACCCATTTTTCTGTTTTTGCTAATTAAATTTATGAATGGAATATTGATGGTTTGTCTGAACAAGAAATCATTAAGAAAATGAGTCATATGTCTATGGTTGGAATTGCTTATATCAATAACCATAATCTTGACCACCCTGAAATTGTTGACCTTCTTGCTACTGGTTTTTCTGGTACTCTTCGTGGATGGTGGGATTCGTATCTCATAGAAGATTCCAGAGAATCTATTAAACATGCTATTAAAAAGAATGATGAAGGTATCCCTATTTTTGATGAAAGTATTGGTCGAGGTATCCCTGACGTAGTCAATACCTTGGTCCATACTATTCTCAAACATTTTGTTGGTACTCCTAATATTTCGTCTCAAATTTTTGATTAACTGAATAATTTGAGATGTCCTACTCTGTCTGATTATAGATGGTACCAAGATGTTTTCATTTACAGAGTAATGCCCCGGAAAGATTGCTACAAGCCTTATTGGAAAGAAAAGTTTATTGATGGTCTGCCTCCTATCTTTGCTCATATGGTAAAACAAGAATTAATTGGTAAAAATGATTCCATTGATTATGATAATTTAACTTATGATGATATTTTAAGCACTATTAAAAAACTTAGTATTAATATGTGTAATGATGAAAAACTATTAAAATACCAATTGCAGAATAAGAGAAAAGCTAAATATGAAATGGGTAATTTTTGTGAACAATATGGTTTGCCCCCTATTGCTCCTTCTAGGCAAAAGGGTAAAAAACATGATAAAAGTCACAAAATTATAGCCACAAAAAATATAAAAAAAATACAAAACCAATTTTGTTAAACCTAATGATTTCTATGCTAAAAAGAAAAATGTTTCAAAAAAATATGATAAATAAAGATCAGGTAAAGGCAAATGTTTTAATTGTGGTAAACTTGGATATTTCAGTAAAGATCGCAAACAAAAACCTAGTAAGTTAAAGAGTAAATTTAACATGTTAAATATGGACGATAAAGATCAAGAAGAATTATTCAGAATCCTTGAATCAAACAATTTGTTTGATTCTTTGGAAGATGATATTTCTTCATCTAATTCTTGCTATCAATCTGCTGATGATTCCTCTGATTCACCTAATGTTAAAATTGGTTGCAGAGATTCCTGTTGTAATGTTATTAAATCTGTTAATGTTCTCACTAAAAGTGAAGAAAATGAAAGTTTTTTTATTAAACTGATAAGTTAGACTAAAAACCCTGAATTACAAAAAGAATATTTGGATAAGCTTAAGAAAAAATTAATAAAAGATGAAACTAGTAAAAAACTTAAATCAACTATAAACTTTGAAGAAACTTTGGAAAGATTTAATAAAAAGAAATCCAAAGATTTAACTGTTAATGATCTTCAACATGAAATTAATGTTGTTAAACAAGAGATAAGTGAATTAAAAATGAATTTAAAAGCATTAAAAGTGACAACAATAATCTCAAACAATAATTGTTGTTATTAAAAATTGATAAAAATCTTAATAAATCTGGTAATGAACAAGATGAGCACAAAGATGGAGATGAATCCATTCAACAGGCTCTTCTTTCTGATAAAGGTATTGTTGATAATTCTTAACTTAATCTGGTCAATAAAGTGCTTCCTCCAAAATGGTTTACAAAAGTTAAATTTGTTGTTTCTCATGATGGAATTACTACTAATCCTTTTGGACAGAAAGTAAAATTCAAATTTTCTTTAAAGTTTGAAATTGATACTGATGTTGCTTTAAATCTGATTCATGCTAAAACAAAACATCTTAACTTCCTTCAGCAAGAAGTTAGATACAAGAAAATTGCTAAACAACTTTCTAATAAGTTATTACAATCAAAAATTGATAATTTTTAGAAAATTCTGGTAGATGATGTTTGCTCTAATGTTCCTAATGCTTTCTAGCATAGAAGAAAACATATTGTTGATTTGCCTAATGTTAAAGATTCTGATGAAAAGAACATTCCTACTAAGGCTCACCCTATTCAAATGAATGTTGAAACTATTGAGTTTTGCAGAAAAGAAATCCATGATTTACTTCAGAAAAAACTCATAAGAAATAGCAAGTCCCCCTGGTTTTGTGCTGCTTTCTATGTTTAAAAAAATGCTGAGATTGAGAGAGGAACCCCTTGCTTAGTCATCAACTATAAGCCCTTGAACAAGGTCTTAGAATGGATTAGGTATCCTGTACCCAATAAAAATGATCTTGTCCATAGACTAAGGCTGTGGTGTTTTCCAAGTTTGACATGAAATCTGGATTCTAGTAAATCTAGATTAGTGAGAAGGATAGGTATAAAACTGCTTTTAGCACTCCTTTTGGTCATTATGAGTGGAATGTGATGCCTTTTGGTCTTAAGAATGCCCTGGGTGAATTCCAAAACATTATGAATGATATTTTCAATTCCTTCAGCCATTTTACCATTGTTTATATTGATGATGATCTTTTTTATTCCAGTTCTATTGATGAACATTGGAAACATTTGTATTCGTTTCTAGAAACTATCAAAAGAAATGGTCTTGTTGTCTCTACTAAGAAAATCAAATTGCTTCAAACAAAGGTTCTCTTCCTTGGCTATGACATCTCTAAAGGACAAATTCGTCCTATAGATAGAGCCATTCAATTTGCTAATAAGTTTCCTGATGTTATCTTTGATAAAACTCAACTCTGGAGATTTCTTGGGTCCCTGAACTATGTTGTTGATTTCTACAAGGATATGAGGAAACAATGTAAACCCCTTTTTGATCGGTTACAAAATAATCCTCCCCCTTGGTCTAATGTCCATACTTTCCTTGTTAAACAAATCAAGTCTGATGTTAAGGCATTGCCCTATCTTGGTATTCATACTATTGATGCTTTTAAAATTATTAAAAGAGATGCCTCTAACATTGGTTATGGTGGTATTCTGAAACAAAGAATTTCCCCAGAATCATCTGAATAAATTGTTTGCTTCTATTCTAGAATCTGGAATAATGCATAGTTAAACTATGGTACTATTAAAAAAGAGATTTTATCTATAGTACTATGTATTTCAAAATTTCAAAGTGATTTGTTAAACCAAAATTTTTTGCTACGTATTGATTGCAAAAGTGCTAAATATGTTATTGAAAAAGATGTTGAAAATATTGCTTCAAAACATATTTTTGCTAGATGGCAAGCTATTTTAAGTGTTTTTTTACTTTGATGTTGAATATATTAAAGGATCTCAAAATGTTATCTCTGATTTCCTTACCCGTGAATTTCTGCAGTGTCACCATGGCAAGTAGGCGATCCAAAGACAAAAGCCCAGCCACTGATAAACCACTTGTTAAAAAAGAAACTATTTCTTCCATGGAAATTGTTAACCGATTCACCCCCTTAAGTACCATCCCCAAGCCAAATTACTCCTCTGTTCAAGCTTCATCTTATGATCCTTATGCTTTAAACAGTGTTTCCCAACTTGTTAAAACTGTTTATCCCAAGGCTTCCAATGTTTCCCAATATGTTAAAAAACAATCTGTTCAAAATCTCTTTTCTATTAAGCCAAATAGGGCTTCTATTACTGATCCTTTTGGGCTTGCTACTAGCTGTTTTCCCCCATAGTTTCATTGGATCCCCGAGCATGGTCAGAAAAATGTGCAATATTATTCTGACATTCTTCATCATGAGAATTCCATCACTATTAAAGCCATAAAAGATAAGGCTAACAGTGCTAAGATTATTTATCATAGTGTTTTCTTGAATCACATTATTTCTGAAGAAATGTGGGGTCCCAACCTTGCCTCCACAAGGATGATGCCAACTTCCCCTGTTCCATATTCATATCATGATTATCTCACTACTTGGTTCAGATTCATGCTTCATCAAAATGAAAATATGTCTCATTCATGGTTTGTTAATTTTGATAAGGAATTTAATTTTGATTTCCCCCTCTGGTTCATCCGATGGTGGGCTTAATTTGGTTCAACTATTGAAATATTCCCAGAGCCATTAATGAATTCTCTTACATATTTCAAAAGTGTGTTCAAAGTTGATTCTTATGGAGCTAAATTCCCTCCTTTACTCCATTTCATTAAAAAATATAAGGTTCCTTGGATTCTGAAATGGAAATATGCTAAGGAAGGTGATGTTCTCACTCGCTGCTGGTATGTTAAATGGTGGGATAAGTTTCCTCACACTCAATCAGTCATTAACAATGTTACCAAAGATTTTTCTTCCCCAAGTGCCTCTCCGGCATTAAGAATCACTACCCTAGTGCAAAAGGCTGAACTGGCTAATGCACCTACTTCCTCATCTACTAAAACTGTTAAACCACTTGCTAAACCTAGAAAGAAGGGTTCTCCTTTGGATGAAATTCGCAAGGACCCTGATGCTCTATATGCTCTCACCAAGATGATATCAAAAGAAAAAGAAGTTGATAACTCAGATGATGAATGGTCCTCTGAAGCTTCTATTACAAAAGACCCTTACTACCCCTACAACCAGGAGTGGTTTGGTCATTATGAAGAAGATGTTGATGATTTAGCAAAAGATTGATTGCTTGATTAACCCTATTTGTCTAGACTGCACAACGGCCAAAATGCTATAAGGTTTCTTACTACTACTTCACACCACTACCAATGATATAATGATGATGCTCTAAAAAGAGATTCCTCGTGTTTCCAATTGTTCCAAGACTACTTTTGGCAAGATTTGAACAAGGCTTTTGCTAATTGTAATTTGAGACAAAAAGTAAAATTCACTATTCACTATACTGTTCACTATTCACTATTCACTTTTACTGTTTATGGCATTGTTCACTTCGAATTTTTCCCTATTTAAGAGGGGTTGTCCCTTAATTTTTTCCTCAGTAGTTTTTCTTAGGAGCTTCTTTCTTTTAAAGTCTTTCTTGGAGAGAGACTTCTTTGTTTCCACCTTAGGATTTCCTACTACTTTCCTTAAAATCTTGTAAATAGAACTAGTTCCAAGCTTTGTAACTATTAAACTGTTAAACTGTTGAGATCCTATAATTGCTACTACTACTGTAAGTGTTTTACTCTATTTTCAATAACAACTACTTTCAGTATTTAGTTTTATATAGTTGTTGCTACCGCCTTTTTGGACAATTTTATACTTTGAATTGTTTTGATATACTGCTTGGCTGGTTCTACCGCCTTACTATTGTTTTAAACTACTTTGATTATATCTATGATACCGCCTTCTTGGCTGGTTTTACTTTGCTTACTTTATTTTCAACATATATTATTATTGTGCAACTGTGCTTCTGCCTTCAGCGCTGTATCCACGCCCCCATTTTGGTATCAGAGCCGGATTAAGCTGTCGATCCTCTCACTCGGTAATAGATACACGGTAAAGAGAGGCTCTCCAGCGATATATATATATATATATATATATAAAATAAGTAAAAATCTAAAATATTAATTAGAAAAAATCACGGGTAGGATGTTCATAAAATTGAATAATAATTATGATCAAGGTTTGTGTTTGATACAATCTTCTTAAGACATATTTCGCTTCTCACAACTAGTGCTTTGAGACTCTTACATGTCTATCTCAATGATCTCAACAATCAAAAGCAGAAATTTGATTGCTTTAGCAAACAAAAAACTCTCTCTCTTTGACTATGTACCCAAAAAAAAAAATCTCTAGGAAAACCTTATGTTTATGAATGAGGGACGAAAAAAAACATTTATTCACAGACTTACTAACACCAAAAAATAAAATAATAGAAAATTATTATTTGGAACTGTTAGACTTATGGTTAAGTGATTAAATTCACAATTTCCTAATAGCTTAAGCTTTTAGGACAATCTGTAATTTAACATGGTATCAAAGTAGGAGATCCTAAGTTCAATCCCTAGCTTTACTCTAGCTCCCATTTAAAATGTTAAATTCCCACTTGTTGGGCCCTCACTTATTAAGGGGAAGTTTAGGTCCACAAGTGAGGGGGAGTGTTAGACTTATGATTAAGTGATTGAATTCGCCAATTCCTAACAGATTAAGCTTTTAGGACAATCGGTAATTTAATAGGAACAAGAATTATTATTTCCTTTGTGTATTTTTTATTTAATGTTTACAAACGAAACCCTTCTAAATTTCATTCACACAATCATTGTATCAGTTAAATTGTTTTGGATCTGGGCTACTAGGAGGGGAGGATTGTGATGAATCCAACGATCCATGTTGCCCACATGAATTGCATATTGTGCTAACGTGTGTCAGTGTGTGCCTCTGAATTTGCTGTTCTACCTACACAACTTATCATGGACTAACAATAGAATAAATAATTTTGAAAAAATTAGCAAAATTAAATTATTAATATCTAAAGAAATATAAATAATTTGATTATCTTTTAAGGTTTATTTCATTAACTTAAATCATGCAATAGCAAATTGCATTCTCAAATTAACTTTATGAATGAATTCTTTATAGATGCCTAAATTTAGTATGGAATTGTTATAAATTTTGCTCTATCAATCGAAGTGATCCAAAAAATTGATTTGAAGCTTCTGCCTAACTCAATTAATGCTTGATTCATGTTCGATTGATCGAAAAGAGCCTTTGATTGATGCTCAATTCCTCTCGATCAATTGAGCCTCGTAAAAACATTTTTTGTAGAATTTGTGGTAACCGCTCTGAATGTTGGGAAATGTTTTAAATTTTATGAACAGTTTTATGAGGCATCTTAACTCTCCATTCATACCTCTTGAAAGGAAGCAACCACATGTGTATAAATAGTGGTTCATATTCACTTAAAAGATATAGAAGAAGTTCTCTCTCTCCCTAAAATAGTTTATAAAAAATACAAGAAATCTTGTGGATATTCTCCAATATTGCTATTTGTAGAACCCAATAACTTGGTTGTATCATGGGGACAAATTTGTAAAAGCTCTTTAGTAACTTGTGTATGGGGACAAATATTATCTAAGGATGACATTCAATTGTGCCTCCAAGTCAATCATGATTTCTATTTACTTGTTGTATTCATTATGCTCTTTCATTATTACTCTTTGATTTGGTGAAATCCCCAACAGAAAGAACAAGGAAACTTACCACTTCTGGATGTTTTAAGTGAGAAAGAGCTTTAGATGGGACAAGTACTCTAACGAAATTGTGGATAGGGAGTGAGCCAAGTAGGGTATGAGCCATTGACAAAGGTATTTGGAAAAGCTTACTATAGTTTTTGGGTGGAATGAGTTACTGGAGGAATATTTACTTCAGACATATGTAGCAGAGATGACAAGCTCACAAGGTGTGTGTATATACACAAGGTTGTGTTAGGTGCTTGTTAACAACAACTTTTGACCTTTTTTTTGTACAATTTTTTGTCTTTTCTGCAGGTTTATGTCATATTTTTCAATATGGAGTCAACTTTGTATAGAGAAAAAATATTAAAATAACCAAAAGAATTAGTTTTATGTCCTTTTCATTTATTTATTTAATGATTTTATTAAATGAGACCCACTTTTGTACAACCTTAACAAGCACCTATGCGGTAAAGTACTTAGATGCTGTTCTTTAGGTACTGTTTTTAATATTCTATTATATGGATTTTTTTCTCTTGAAATGGAAGTATATTTTTTAATTAAGTAGCCACATGGCTGAATCTTAGAAGATGAACCTAAGGAACAATACCTAAGGTACTGTACCTAAGTTTTGTCTATATATATAGATGGGTTCAAGTTACACCTAATATAACTCTAAAGAGTTAGACCTTTTTTAAACCATTGGATTTAAGTAGATCCAACGGTTAAAAAAAGACTATAATTGTTACAAATATTCTGATTAGAATTTAATTAATTATCCTTATTTATCACCTTATAAACCTATCTCTAAACACAAAAAAGGTTTGACTTCTGACTCTCTCTCTCTCTCTCTCTCCTCCTCCAAAGGTTGCCAAAAAAAAAAAAAAAAAAACCCAAAATGGCATACAAAGATTATAAAGCATACAAGTAGCAAATGAAGAAGGTTCGCACATGTTACTCCGTTGTAGAGCCCTTGGACGTTTTCATAAAAGACAAGTATAGCATCATACAAAAGTTAAGAAAACATTTGATGAGAATCATAAAAAAATTAGAGCAAGTTGTTGGTGTTATCTCTCATGCCTCTCTACTGACAATTGGTTCGTACCCAGGCACATGAAATTCATGACCATATTATAAAAGAATATTCTCAGATTTTATCACATGAAATTCATGACCATATTAGTTGTAACGTTTATCGCATTAGTGTAAAATATCATGTGCGAAAGTGTCCTCTTCTTGGGCCCATGACAAGGATACGGCCACGTGGCTTGCAGTATTAGATCTTTTTCAGATGTCACCTTCAATAACAATAGTCAATAACATCAAGAAAATGCTTTCAATCAGTAGTTGGGAATCGGGTAAATTACATTGCATGTGGGATCGTGGATCCTACTAGGGAAAGTAACAGGAAGTAAAATATATTTACTTTTGGGAGATAATCTCTTTAAATCCATGTGAAAAGCTAGCATGAAATCCATCAAAAATAAACACAAAAGTTTGTAATTTTATTAATATGAATACTGAATTACCTTGAAGGCTATAATGCCTTTTAATAGAAAATGAGTCCTAAGGTTCTAGGAGATGCTTAGAAAATCCTAAAGCACTCTTAGAGTAGCTTGGAAAACACCCTATATAAAAACCCTAATTATATTCTACCACATCATGTGGTATTTGTACATTGTTAGATTAAAAAAAATAAATTCATTTAATGTGGAATAGAGATAATCTTATTCTCAATATTGATAAAAATAACAACTTGTCCGTAAAGAAAATAACAGAAAAATCACCCTTTAAAAAAAAAAAAAAAAATCACCCTTTACTAGTGGCATCGATATCCCTTTTAAATGTATAAATAAGATTAAGAAATCCTAAGTGACTAATCTTTTTCAATTAGAACAACAGTTATTCAAGATACCCAAAAATGCTTTCCTTCTGTAACTTGGATAAATTACATTGCAGGTAGATCTTACTTTTACCTTTTTGGTTAAAGTCGTTGGAACTGGAAGCTTATCTGCCTATATTGTGGAGCTTGTCCTAATGTGATCTTCTATCTAAGGTCTTGGTCAAAAGTCCAATGCTAGCTAGGATACTAATAGCCTGTTTAGATTAACGGGAGAGGGAGGGAGAGCAAGGGAAGTAGATTGAAGTTGGTCAAAAATTAGACTAATTTTTGGTTAACTTTATTATACTCCTCTTCAATCCAAACAAACCACAAATGCGATTGTTTATTTATGGTTTTTGTCAAAAGTTCAATGTTAGGATACTAAAAAATTTTCAACTTCTTAATGTGATAATTAAAATTTTGATTTGAACAAAACCACTCACATAAATTTATTATTGACACAACTTTGATTATGTACTATTAAAAAAAGTCATATTAATAGAAATATATATAAAATAAAAAAAGAAAAAAAGAAAAAACCTTATAAAAATGTTAATCACTCAATTTTTTATTGTATGTCAAAGTAACCCTCTCAAATACAATAAGCTTAATGCAATAACAAATTTTGTAATATTTGTCACAACTATTTAGATGGTCGGTTGTGATTAGTATATAAGTGGTGTTCCCATGTGAAATTAATATTGCACTAATCACAAACTATCAACTTAATAAATTGTAAAAATAAAAGATAAAAAAATTGTCTATACCATTATGAGAAAGTCTAGGGATCCCTAGAAAAGAAAAGGAAATAGAAAGTTTAGAAATATAAATTTTGTGCAACAACTATTGCTACAACTCTAATAATGTCAATTTTAAGTGGTGGAGAAAAAATCCATGTAAAAATAATTGTCTATTGCTAATAGTTGATTACTTCAACAAATTTTAGCAAAATTTGTGATCGTAGAAGAAATTTATATACAATTATTGCCTCAAATAAATATAACTTTTCTTATGTAACAAAACTCTCGTGGAGGAAAGTTATTGGCCAAAAATATATTGGATTCCATCTGCTGTGATCCTTATCCTCTAGATTTATAATCGTCGAATTATATCAAAGTAATAACCTTCTAGAACAAAGTAGACAAAGGAATATTTTTGACCCCTAAAGTCCAGAATTGTTTTCATTTTAGTCCTTTACATTTGAACCTTTTTTTTTATAGGTAAAGAAATATTAATAATGAACTAATTCATTTTCTTTTTGACCCTTTTACATTTCAAAATTTTTACTTGGGCCATATGATTGATTCAGTTATCTATTTGGCCCTTTATGTTTCAAACTTTTATTTTCATGAAGGACTAAAATGAATTGTCAAAATGAAAATTTAAAATGTGAAGGGTCATACAAAAAACAAAATCAAACATAAAGGATCATAAAAGTAATTTTAGCACATAAATGATCGATATAAAAACAAAATCAAATATAAATAACCAAAATGAAAATTTTAAAATGTATAGAGCTAAAATGAAAATAACTCCAAACTTTAAGGACCAAAAAATGTACTTTAATCAATAAGGTACTATTCATAATTAAGTAACTTCCTCCGGGAACAATTTAACAAAACTTCCATGGAGGAAGTATTAATACTGGGTAGCCTCTATTCCTAATTTCCAATAGCATTATTGGAAACAAAATATTATGAAACCTGCCGTACATTGGTCCTCTGCATTTAGTACTCCCAAAGACTAATTGTTAGTACATACTCTAAAAACTAAATTAATGTACATTATGTGTAATATGGATAGACATTTCCCTTTGCCAAATTATGTCAAAGTAAAACCCCATCAAGGCAAAACTCTTGTGCACTCATTGACATGTGGGCCCCACAAGTCAATTAGCGATTGTGATTCCGTTTCCGAATGCAGACATTTAATGAAGTAATCTCGTCAAAAAATATTGTAGACCTAACCCTACTTTATATGAAGTAAAGACAATTCTTCGTACTTCATACCTAACTTTTAAGACAATTCTTAAAAAATGCCACATAGTTCAATTAGCGATTGTGATTTCTGTTTCAAAATGAAGACATTTAATGAAGTAATCTCGTCAAAAAATGTTGTGAACCCTGCCCTACTTTATATGAAGTAAAGACAGCTCTTCATACTTCATATCGAACTTTTAAGAGTAATGTTAGAACCACAACTTTTGCTATAATTTGCTTATGTGGTAAGTTGTAAGTAGTGGAATAAAAGTGGTGAGTCTATTTAAAACTACAACTCCACTACTCACAACTTGCCACATGAACAAGTTTTGACAAAAATTATGTGTAATATGGATAGACATTTCCCTTTGCCAAATTATGTCAAAGTAAAACCTCATCAAGTAAAGGAAAAACTCTTGTGCACTCATTGACATGTGGGCCCCACAAGTCAATTAGCGATTGTGATTCCGTTTCCGAATGAAGACATTTAATGAAGTAATCTCATCAAAAAATGTTGTAGACCCCTCCCTACTTTATATGAAGTAAGGACAATTCTTCATACTTCATACCTAACTTTTAAGACAATTCTCAAAAAATGCCCCACAGGTCAATTAGCGATTGTGATTCTATTTCAGAATGAAGACATTTAATGAAGTATCTCATCAAAAAATGTTGTGGACTCTGCCCTACTTTATATGAAGTAAAGACAATTCTTCATACTTCATATCGAACTTTTATGAGTAATGTTAGAACCACAACTTTTGCTATAATTTTCTCATGTGGTAAGTTGTAAGTAGTGGAGTAAAAGTGGTGAGTCTATTTAAAACTAAAACTCCACCACTCATAACTCCACTACTCACCACTTGCCACATGAACAAATTTTGACAAAAATTGTGTAGTATGGATAGACATTTCCCTTTGCCAAATTATGTCAAAGTAAAACCTCATCAAGTAAAGGCAGAACTCTTGTGCACTCATTGACATGTGGGCCCCACAGGACAATTATCAATTGTGATTCCATTTCCGGATGAAGACATTTAAAGAAGTAATCTCATCAAAAAATATTGTAGACCCTTCCCTACTTTATATGAAGTAAAGACAATTCTTCATACTTCATACCTAACTTTTAAGAAAATTCTCAAAAAATGCCCCACAAGACAGTTAGCAATTGCGATTCTATTTTAGAATGAAGACATTTAATGAAGTAATCTCATCAAAAAAATGTTGTGGACTCTGCCCTACTTTATATGAAGTAAAGACAATTCTTCATACTTCATATCGAACTTTTAATAGTAATGTTAGAACCACAATTTTTGCTATAATTTGCTCATGTGGTAAGTTGTAAGTAGTGGAGTAAAAGTGGTGGGTCTATTTAAAACTAAAACTCCACCACTCATAACTCCACTGCTCACCACTTGCCACATGAACAAGTTTTGACAAAAATTATGTGTAATATGGATAGACATTTCCCTTTGCCAAATTATGTCAAAGTAAAACCTCATCAAGTAAAGGCAAAACTCTTGTGCACTCATTGACATGTTGGCCCCACAGGTCAATTAGCGATTGTGATTCCGTTTCCGAATGAAGACATTTAATGAAGTAATCTCGTCAAAAAATGTTGTAGACCCTGCCCTACTTTATATGAAGTAAAGACAATTCTTTGTACTTCATAACTAACTTTTAAGACAATTCTCAAAAAATGCCCCACAGGTCAATTAGCGATTGTGAATTCTGTTTCTGAATGAAGACATTTAATGAAATAATCTCGTCAAAAAATGTTGTGGACCCTGCCTTACTTTATATGAAGTAAAGACAATTTTTCATACTTTATATTGAACTTTTAAGAGTAATGTTAGAACTACAACTTTTGCTATAATTTGCTCATATGGTAAGTTGTAAGTAGTGGAGTAAAAGTAGTAAGTCTATTTAAAACTTCAACTCTACTACTCATAACTCCACTACTCACAACTTGACATATGAACAAGTTTTGACTAAAACTATGGTCCTAGTATTGCTCAACTTTTAACACACGAGAAAAAATTCCATGAAGAAAGGCGTTGTCTTTATTGACCACAAAATATTGTGGAGCCTCTCTATTCACATATTATTATTCTCCACATAATAGTGGACCTGTGCTACATAGCGACTATATGTATTGAGAACGATTAGGTAAATAATCACGTTTTTTAATGAAGTTCTAGATTTTTAGTTGCATAGAAACTATTCCACCGTACGTGATAGCTGAAGCCTGCAGGGAATGATAGTGACGAGTGTTCAATGGAGTGAACGAATAATGCACACAATGATTAAAAAATCATAGCATGATATTCTTTATTAGATAAAATTTAGTTACAAAATTAGTTATAGTCTAAAACTACAAACTTATTCAATATCTTTTTATTGGAGGTTTATTTTGATAAATCCACCATTAGATTACATTTTTTTTCTTATATTCTCTATTCTTAAAAAATTTCTAGAAAATTAAAAATCAATAACTACATCAACTATAAAAATTTTAAATTGCAAATTTTTATAGTTTAAAATTATACACAAAATATAGACTTATAAATAATATAGTAAATGGGGATATTACATAAAATAATGATGGAAGAACAATGTCAATGCAAAAGACAAACATAAATAGATAACTTGAAGACACAAAATTGTTATCCTTAGACAACATTTGTCCCCACACTTTTGTTACTAAAGGGTTGTCACAAACTTG
This sequence comes from Quercus lobata, assembly GCF_001633185.2. NCBI lineage: Eukaryota > Viridiplantae > Streptophyta > Magnoliopsida > Fagales > Fagaceae > Quercus > Quercus lobata. The sequence continues at coordinate 3,017,539 of NC_044907.1, read as the reverse complement.
TCACCATGATACAACTAAGTTATTGGGTTCTGCAAATAGCAATTCTAAAGAATAACCATAGGATTTCTTGTGTTTCTCTCTAACCACAGGATTTTTAAGTGAACATAAGCCTCTATTTATACCTATAGGTTTATATTTCATCAAAAGGCATGTATGGAGAGTCAAAATGTTTCATAAAACCATTCACAAGGTTTGAAACTTCTTCAAACATTCAGAATAATTACAAGAAAATTTTGCCAAAAACTCAGTTTTATGAGTTTTGATCAATCAGAAGTTCCTTTAAATCGATCAAATGTTCTTTTCGATTGATTGAACAGGAATCGAATAGTGATCAAATCATCTAGTGACTCCAATATTATTTTCTTCATCACTTCGATCAATCGAGCAAAATTTTCAAGCGACCAAAAATCCTTTAGATCGAATTTCACTTAAAAAATTCTAAAACTTGAATTTTCACTTTATGAAACAATAATGTGTAAGGTTGAATTTAATCAACCATTTTATTGGCTTTATTCCGTGCCAAATTTGCTTGTATTTCAGCATTAGTAACCCTATATTTAGGTGGGTTTGTTGTAAGGGTAGTGAGTAAGATAGAGTGAAGTTTGCTCAAGAGTGTGCAAGAAAACAGAGACTCGCGGCTTGTCCTCGCGGGTGAATCGCGGCTACAAACCGCCAGACGCAGCACACGTGCCAAGCATGCCAGAAGGTGAACAGTCATGCTAGCTAGAGCACTACAGGATAAAACAGGACAACTAGCCATAGGGTTATCTCGCGACTGGATCTCGCGACTCAGTCAAGTCGCGAGGTCAAGCCGCGAGCCACCCCTGTTTTGTAAATCTTGACGTTTCACATTCCTCTCTTACTCCAGTATAAATACCCCTTATACACACAAAAGAAAGAGAGATTCCAGAGAGAATTTTACCCTAAAAAAAAACAAGATTGATTCACCCACAATCTATACATTAGAGTCTCTTCAAATTCCTCAATTCTCTTCCTCTCCATTGTCAAATCCTTGAGAGCCATTTTACCAAACCTTATTCTCACCATATTCATCACTGTGAGAGGGCTGTTTGGTGTTCTGGGAAGCAGTTAGGAAGGAACCAATCTTCATTAGTTGATGCTATGGTCTAGTAGCGGAATCCGGGAAGCTAGAAAAGAAAAAGGTTCGGCGCAACCTCGTTGGAGCAAGAAGCTTGGAGGGCCTAGGTGCACTGGGTAGATTAGGCTTGGAGGGTCTATTGCTGTCCATGTATCCCAACTACATTTTCTAGTGGATTGTTTACTGCTTGGAGGGCGGCAGAGAGGTTTTTCGCCAAGGGCTTCGGTTTCCTCTTCGATAACACATCGCGTGTTGTCTTTGTGTTTGCATCTTCCTTCCCTTTATCTTTGCCTTTTATTATCTGCTGTGGGTTGTGATTTTAATTTGGCTTAGATAGTTTTTTTTTTTCAATTCTATATTATAGCTTATGTTGATTTTCGGCACACTAGTTGTTTGACATAATGCTTGAATTGATTAAGTTGTAAATTGGGAGTCTAAACGTTGAAGGGTGTTTATACACATATTTGAACTTTCATTTGGTTAAGTTGTAAATTGGGGGTCTAAACGTTGAAGAGTTTCTTCATTATCCCTAAATTACCACTAACCCACTGCTAATAATGTCTGTTGGATTGTGTTCTGTCATTTTCTCTATTCATGATTCAGACTAGACATGTCACCATTCAAGAAAGCAGCAGTGAAAGGAGGCAGTTCCAAAGGGAAGGAACATGTCATTGATGTTGATGACTACCCACCTCAAACAAAAGAGACTCGTTCTTCATCAAAGAGATTCGATCCCAACAAGTTCAGATCCTATGCAGCCTATCAGTCTCATGAGAATTATTTCCAAAATGCTACACCATTACTAGAAAGAACTGTGGATCAATCATCACTTCATGATACTGACATTCCGAAATGGTTTGCTCACAAGGACTGGAATTACCTTCTCTCTGATCTGGATGACGCGTATGAAGATTTGGTAAAGGAATTTTATGCCAACGCGATTGTGGAAGAAGATGAACTTAAGTGCTGGGTTAGGAAAAAGAGCTTTTCAATCTCTCTTGCATATCTGGCAGAAATCCCTCACATCAACAGACCAATATTTCGACACTCACCGGTTTATAATGATCTTTGTCCTGATGAGGAGCTTCTCAAGGAAAGTCTTGGACAAGACTTGGAGTTCTCACCCAATGGAAAATCCATCAGTGTTTCCTCTCTTCCTCCAAAACTGAGAGTACTTACAATTGTGATGTTTCACAATTTGTACCCTTTATCAAGCACTGGGTATATGAACCTCGGACGTGCTTTGTTTCTTCATAATCTAATCTCTGATGTAGAAATTAACATCTGTGCTCATATCTTTCATGTTCTGCGCAAAACGGTTCTACGAACTGAGTCCCGAACATGCATTCCTTTCTGCTGTCTCATTTCAAGGATCTTGAAACTCAAGGGAATTTATCCAACGGCAGATGAATCTCCTCTCTCGAAACCGAATCCAATCAACATGCGTACATTCAATGCAAGCATTGGACATAGTCGGAAGAGAGCCAAACCAGAAACTTCCGCATCTCACAGTGGCTCTCATTTCAGCACTCTCTCCCTTGATGAAAAACTTGATCACATTGTATCCTCTGTACACGAGTTGAATACAAAGATGTCTGGTCTCACATCTACTCTACACCATCACAGCACTCGATGGGATATGAAGTTTACTTCACTTCAAACTCAATTGGATCAAATTCAGAGAAGGCTAGAAGAGGATGTATAGCCTATTCCATGACAAAAAGGGGGAGTGATAGGCCTGATCAGAGGGGGAGGATATTACCTAAGGGGGAGTGTTTTTGCATTCTTCTTTAGTTTAAGTTGTTATATTTTCTTCAGTTTAAGTTGATATATTGTGTTTTGTACCTTTTTGTACCTATGTGCTTATGTAAGCTTTTAGGGTTAATGTTTTTATGCATAGTCTGTAGGCTTTATGGTTTGTACCTTGCTTTATGCAGCCTTTTATGCTTTGTTGAAATCAGTACTTCTATTTAAATGTCTTGCATTTTGATTTATATACTGTCACTCTTGTGCCCTTGTAGGATTGTTCCTAGATGCATATACTTTGTGTATTATGCATTGGTTGAATGCTGAGCATACAAGTATCTTGCCTTGATCTTGTTAAGTTGTATGTTCAAGTGTTCATTCCAAGTGTGAATGAGCACTGTGATCACTACCTTGTGGTGATTACTTGGTTGATCAAGCCTTGATTTGAATCTTCACTTCATCTTTGCTTGATCACCTTAAGCTTGTTTCATATGCATTTCATGTTTTTCTACATACAATGATCATGGTGTATTGTTGTGTTTCAGGAGTTTCATGTTCTTATGATTCAAGTGCTTCACAGCTTCTAGAGTTAGGTGTGAGTGAGTTTTGTTCAACTGTTCCCAACTCACATGTTAAGTCTAGAGTCTGTTTTAGGGTTTTGTCATAATGTCTAAACTCAAACATCATTATTACAACATATCCATGTATATACCTATATATACAATAGCAAATAATATCCAATTGACACAAAATTTGATATGTGTATTAAGAGTGTAAAGAACATGGCAATTCAATGATTAGATTTCCAAAATATGTAGTAATGTTTATTTTATTAAGTAAGGTTGTAACCTTTAGATACAACCAATTTTATAGCTAAATTTTTTCCTTCTTTATTTTACTTGTTTGAGGATGTCCCTTACTCTCTCTAACTATTTCCTATTCTCGGCTTTCTTCTCATATACTCCTTCACATATTCTCAATCTTCCATCTCAATCCCTATCTTCACAGAAATTGAGGAAGACCATCTCAATCATTTGTCTCTTGCAAAAACAATCTGATCTTCCACTCTTCACAGCAACTAAAGAAGACCATCACATCTAATCTCTATCTTCTTACGGTGAGATCTCTCTCCATCACACAGGGCTGGCTCAACAACTTTGGGGCCTTAGGCAAAAATTTTAAGTGGGGCCTTTTTTATATTTAAATATTAATTAAATTATTTTTATTTTTATTTAAAATCTATTTTTCTTGCTTTTTGAGATGCAAAATTACTAATTAAGTTTTTGTATTTATGTTCCTCTAACATTTCTTTTTCAATTGATAATATGGCTAATTCACTTAATCTTTCTTGTGACGTAGTAGACCTCAAATAAGACTTTTATTAATTTTAATTTTGAAAAACTTTTTTCTGCAGATGCAACTGTAACAAGTATTATTAGTAATATTCTATAAGCAATATATGCATTTGGAAAAGAATCTAGCCTTTTTAAATAATCAAGTACATTAATTAGAGTATTTTCATCTATTTGCATAACTTCTTTAAAACTATTAGTTTTGAAAGTAAATCTAAGTCATCAATATCGTAATAAACATCATGTTTGAGAAAACTTTCGAGATTAAGACAATATTTTTTCAAATTATTATCATCTAGTGTTTTTAATTTCTCAAAATTAAATAAAAACCAAAAATATCTTCATATATTTGAAATTGTTCAAACCTACTTTCAATTGACGAAATAGCTTGATCTACTATATATAAAAAATAATTAATTCTAAAAGATTCTTCAGTAGATTGTGTTATCTCATCATTGGCATTCTCATCAAACTGTTTCTTTCTACAAATTATACGTTTTTCACGAAATATAGGTTCTATTTCCATTTTGGTTGCAATCTCTTTGGATGAAATCATAGCAGATGTAAATCCATTTTCTCTATTTTTTTAAAAAAATATATGAGACCCTTCAATTGATTCATGGCAACATCAATATGCATGTTTTTGATTGTAAATTTTTACTAATAGAGTTAATGGCAAATAATATATCATAAAAAAAGAGTAAATGGCAAATTTTAAAAAAAGATATGAGACCCTTCAATTGATTCATGGCAACATCAATATGCATGTCTTTGATTGCAAATTTTTACTAATAGAGTTAATGGCAAATAATATATCATACCAAATAGTCATGCCTAATAAGAATTCGAAACTTTCAATCTCATATGTTTCCAAACAATCAGCTTCACCTTTTGTTTTAGGATCTTCACTTGTTTTTGCTAATTATAACAAAGCATCTTTTATTTCTAAAGCTTGAAATTTTATTGTTTTTACACTTTCAATTTGACTTTCCCAACATGTTTGAAACAATGGTTTAAGAGTTAAACTTGACACATTATCTTGTAAAATTTTTCATCATTTTGTGGAAGAAGAAAACAATGTATATATACATTGTACTACTCCAAAAAAAGATATAGCTTTAGGACAAGAATTGGCCACATCACATAAGACAAGGTTAAGATTATGACAACCACATGGTGTGTAAATTTCTATAGGGTTTATATCAATAATTCTTTTTTGTACCTCTTGTTTTTTTCCTTTCATATTAGACCCATTGTCATATTCTTGTCCACGTACATCATTAATATCAAGTTCAAGACTTTTTATTACACTTACAATTTCATCAAAAAGACCTTTCCTAGAAGTATCATCTACTTTTAAAAATTCTACCACATGCTCATCTATTTTTATTGAACTTGTTGAAATATCCGCACATCGTAGTACTAGAGTCATTTGTTCTTGATGACTTACATCGGGAGTAAATCAGGTATAATTGAAAAATATTTTGCTTCCTTAATCTTTTTAATAATTTTACTTTTAATTTCATTTGCTCAATTCATTTTGTATATTATCTCCAAGATAATGATTATGAATTGCACCATGTTGAATAAGTCAAACATGTTCTTGCATAATTGGATCAAATTCTACAATCATTTCAATTAGACTTAAAAAATTTCCATTATTTTCTTGATAAATCTTTTCATTTTTTCTTCGAAATGCCAAATTATTTTTTCCAAGATTTTTTACTACAGCAATAATTCTTAACAACACTTTTTTCCAATGATCTTTCTCTTTGTTATCTTGTTCTTGGAAATTTTTATCAATTGTTTTATTTTTTAATAATCTCATTTCTAAATCAATCCAAGCATTCATGTTAGTAACATGCTCTTTGCTTGTTTCATGATTTTTAATCTTATTGCTAATATTTCTCCAATCATTAGTTCCTTCATTAGTAAATTGATTTGTACCACTACCATGTGTTGTTGAATTAAACAACTTGCAACAAAAACAAAATGTTTTATCCAAATCATTTGAATACACTAGCCATTTTCTATCAAATTTCTCCCCATTTGGTAATTTTTTAAAATAAAATGTAGTAGAAAAATGTCTACGATCTTTATCTATAGGAAAATTTTGATCATTGTCTCTAATTAGACCCTTTCTACTAATAAATATCTTAATTTTGCATCAATATTTTCCCATTGACTTGGATCATAGATATTATCAGTAAGTAGATTAGTATTTTTTTTTCATTTTCTTCTGAATTATTTTGTTTTTCATTATCAATTATTGTTACATTAGATGTTTGAACATTATTAGGACTATTTTCATTATTATATTTTTGCTATATAATTTCATTATCTTCCAACTCTTTTTGATGAGTTTCTTGTTCATTTGTAATATTTTCACCCAAACTTTCTATTGTGTTTTTTTTAATACTAGTAACAAATTTATCCATAGATCCTTTTTGAGATTCAATTTATTTTTCAATTTTTCTCTTTTTTTGAAGTTTTTCATATCTAGATAAATATTTTTTGTAGACATTTATAATGAGAAAATATTTATAGATAAATAAAAACCAATTTATAATTAAAAATGATAATTTCACTAAAAATAAAATATAAAATATAAAATAATAGAACCTGGTTATTGCAATTTTTTTAAAACGGTGACCACTTTGTGCTTTAAAGTCTAAACCTGCACAAATAAAAATTAATTTATTACATGGTTTTATAAATTAGTATTATTATAATACAAATGAGTATATATAATATACATCAAATTATTAATTGATATGATAAATTATAATAATTGATAAAGTAAAAGTTTGCATTAAAAAAAACAAAGTAAAAGATAGAGTGGGTGTGTGCGTATACATTGGTGTTGTTTGGATTGCGCTGAAATTTGCGTCTGCATCTGTCTGCGTCTGCATTCCTCTTTTTTTCTTTTTTTCTTTTTTTTTCATGCGTTTTGCTGAAAGGCAAGGGACAATTATCACTATAGCAGTACTATTCATACACTGTAGTAATACTGTTCATGAGACCCACAATCACTTTATTCAAAAAAAATATTAAAAATAGGTTTCACGGTACTATTTACACATTTAAAAATTATTTTATTACAGTATTTTCAATTTTCAATTTTAATAATAATAAGTTCAATTCAAATGGACCCATTAAATATGGATGTGGATAGGATAGTGTGTACCCGTGTGGGGCCAGCTATGAAATTGTTTTTCATTTTTTTTAGATTAAAAAATATTTTTCAAGTTATTATATTCTCAACAACTATGTGCGCTGTGTCCGTGCAGTATTGAGTCCTATCATTCTATCAAGCTCTGCGCATTATCACTGTGCAGTGCTTTAGAGTGTGGGCAGACAGTGCAAGACCAGCGTGTTGTCCTATCAATCAAGCAGATTAAAAAATATAACTTAAAATATTTAAATTTGAATTAAAAGCAAACACTTCAATCTTAAATATTGGAAAGACAGAGATGGAGAAAGCGGTTACCTCTGTTATACCCACACCACCCCTCTTCAATCTTGAAACTACTGTGAAGGGCAGTGAACACTGAACAAAGAATGATTTCAAGCTATTACAAAGAATGACTGAGCTTATAGAAAAAGATTAAGAATCAAGATGAAGAAAAGAAAGATAGGAATATAGAGGGAGAGGCAGAGGCAGGAAGATGGAGAGATGAGAGATTTTTTCTTTTGTCTTAGAAATTTATAATCCCTATTTTAACATAGTTGTATTATTAATGAATTTATTTGGTATAAATTTTGATTTTAGTATATTTCAAGAATGAGTTAATGAATTTGGTTTATAAAATTTAATTTTGTTAGCTAAAGTTTGATTATTTTTGTTATTTTCCTTATTAAAATATTTTATCTTTACAAATATTTTACGTTGAAACAAACAGAACGTAATGTATAAAATGAGATATTTTTAATGCATTTTATTAACTAATAAGAAAACTAATAATTTTTTTGTAATTAAAATATATAGATAATATATTAATATATATATATATATATATTTATATTTTTTTTTAAGTGAGGCCTTCTTTTATTTTGAGGCTTTTGGCAATTGCATCAGTTTATTTATTGTTCAGTCGGCCTGCGCATCACATCTCTTGCCCAAACCCTAAGGTAACATGTCCATGTATCTGTTTAATTTTGTAGTTAATTACTTTATTTGTCTGACTCTGAGGTGTTGTCTATAAAATTGGTTGGTGTGTTTTAATTAGCACCCAAAACATTATGCAAACTCAGAGTGTTGGTGATTATTTTTTGGTCTACGTATTTTTCTTGTATTAGATGAGATGAATTCTGCAGTAATTTGTACTTAGGAATTCTGAAAATTGAATTCTGAATTAAAAATGGAAAAATTGAATTTAGATTGCTTGAATTTTGTCTATAGGAGTCATTGCTTGAATTTTGTCTATAGGAGTTGTTTGTAACTGCATTTGATGAAAATGGGAAGTGCCTACGAGAAAATGTTCCTAATTAACTTGTAACGTGTCTCATTATGATTTATTAAATTTATAATAGGTTTAGTTTAAGAATCTTATTAGTTAGTAATGAATAAAATAATATATATGCTGGAGATTTTGGGGTTAATAATATTATTGCATGAAAGATGATAACATGAATGTGTGATTGAATATATATATAATGGTGTAGACACCTTATTTCGTTTCTCAATCATGATGCATACCTTTTTGCGGGTGCATCCCCTTATGATGAACTAATTGAACGAGCATACACTCTCAAATTTCTCTCTGATCTATTGTGTTAATTAACTTTGCTCTTGTTTCTCCAAAAAAAAAAAAAAAAATTTAACTTTGCTCTTAATTTTATTTTTACTCTTGCTTTCATATATTCTTGACCTCTGTTTTATCAAATTCTGAATTTCAAAAGATACAAAAATACTCATTTTGTTTCTTGTCCAAACCCCACATTTCTATTTAAACTGACTGTGTTTTATTTTAAAGTTCAATCACAAAATCAAATTTTCACTTTGTTCAGCATTTGATAACATTTGATTTTAGTGTTTAATAAAAGAAAGGAAATTAAAAAGGAAAAAAAAAAAAAAAAAAAAATCTAGTTCTGCTAGTGAGGGTGAGACGTGAACTGTGCAATGATGCTACAGTGTATCCCACCTGCAAAATCAAACAAGAAAAATTCTCATGCTCGGTCTTGGCATTGAAAGTATGGAAGAGACAATGCCAACGGCTAGCAGCTTAGAAATAAAAGGCAAGAGATTATGAAAAAAGGGAGGCTCTCTAGTTTTGAAAAGGAAAATCTTTGAGAGAGAGAGAGAGAGAGTCTCATAGGCTCTCTGGTATTCATTGAAAATCCAAAAAGAGAGTCTTGAGAGGAGAGGTAGAAACACACAGAAAATACACAAACATTCAAATAACCTTTCCTCTCCAAAAGTCTTTTTAACTTATTTTAATGTCCATTTTTATTGTTCTTGATTTGTATTTGAATACTTGAATTTAGTTTAGTGATAGAATAAGGCTTCCTAGATAGATTCGTATTGTTATTTATTTGTATTAAAATTAATTATTATGTTTTAAGATATGATTGGTTTCTATGTTTTAGAATTTGTTTATAAGTTTATCTCATCTTTAATTATTTATGTATGTTAAATACATTAATAAGAATTATGTAGAAAATTAACTCAAAATGTCTATTTTTTGTTTCAAGTTTAGGAGATTGGTCATCTTCAATATCTTTTATATTGAGTAAATTATCCCCGTTCATAACAGAGTGAACAATATTTTTGAGAACCAAACTCAGCCCTGAGGGGAGACAAGCAAAACTCCAATCCTAATCAAACCCAAAATCCCCATTCAAATCCAAACTCAAACACCTTTCCTGCATAAGCCACAAACCCCAAATCTCCAAACGCAAAACTCCCAGCCAGCAAAAGCCACTGTACAGATCGATCAGAATTCGCAGCTGCTATCGCTGCAACAAAACCAACCATACCGCCCTGGACCAGGAGAGTTTGACCGTTGCTGTTGCTGTCGCCGCAAAAGGCCCAACCATATATACCGTCAATGGATGCCGCTCGAGCCATCGCCAGATTCTTAGTAGAAAAGGCTGGGTATATATCTCTCACCTCTAATTAACTGTGCTTGATTTGTTGCATGAATTTTTTCTTCTGAATGCTTGTAAGCTAGAACCAGATGTTGAATATTGATAAATGGAAATAATTAGAGGAACTGGTTTCGGTAAAATAAAAAAGAAAGAGAAGGGAGACGTTTTAAGGTTGGAGTTGTGGAGTGAATGACGTTTGGTAAACAGAGAACATAGGAGACTATTGGGTTTTCTTTAGGCTAGTCTTGTAGTTTAGGCCATGATTGATATAAGGGTTTAGCTAAAACCAAAGCCCATGTGCATTGCAAAGAAAATGACAAAACCAAACTAGTTCATGGGCTGATTCATTTTTTAACAAACAAGTTTCATCTCTTTTAAAGCATAGTTTCTCTAGAATAAAATCCAAGGCTAAAATAAATTTAACTTTTCTATTCCCAAATAATAAAAATTGAAAATATGAGTTAAGTTTAGACATGCTTTATATAGTATGATTGTTATTCCTGTTGCTTATATTTGTTTTTAATTTCATTTTTATCATGTCATTTCTTTAATTATTGTTCGCCTCACCATATGATTTGTCTTTAAGCCACCATGCCATAAAATTAACTACTTGCTTCATTTGATGAACTAAATTCGGTTAATAATTTTGTGTCTATCAAATAATTAATTAAACACCAAATAGCCCTTACTTACTTAGTAGAGACCGATAAACATACAGGTTGTACGTGAGTGCCTCACACCTTCTCACGACGTAATTTAACCCCAAACTCATCATTAGTGGAACGTAGACTTGTTCTTGATTACTTTATCATAAAAGTAAATTGTTTCTAAAATATATCCAGTAATTATTTCTTAGCATTCTTATTTTAAACACTGCCATTGAATTTGATTTATATTTTGTTAATTAATTTGAATAAATTTATAACTATTTTTCCAACAAATGGACACAATAACTTTGCCATTCACTTTACTCCAATTTGTACATATGTTAAATGATGATTAGGTTAGTTATCCCCGAGTAGCAATGATGGTCTCTTGTGTCTATGATGAAATTTAATTATAAATTGACATAATATGTGTAAGTTGTGATTAAGTATGATAAAGTGAGTGCCTCCAGAAAAATTGCACAAAATATCTTGAGGCTCTATTCCTACAGTATTATCAGCCACAAAATATTGTGGAACCTGCCATACTATGGTCCTCTAGGTTTATTACTGTCAAATGATGTCAAATAAAGACAACTACGTAACCTTGTCTGCCAGAAAATATTGTGGACTCACTTTTCTAGAGATATGGTGTCTATAAATGGAGACGATGAATTGGATTGGATGATGAAGAGTATGTTATAATATTAAAATTTTAAAACGAAAATTAAAGTTAGGAATTTTGATTGAACTATAAATACCTCTTTTAATCATACCATTTCTTTTTATGAGTAAAGAAAGAACACAAGTGCACACTCACAATTAATAGGAAAAGGTTGTCATCCAAAGGAATCCACCTATGAGATCTCATAGCAAGAAACTTGCTATTTATAGGAATCCACCAAAATATAATAGTTTGACGAAAATGAAATTCTTCTTCTCACAAGTCAATGGCTGATTAATTCAAGATAACACTCACACTATTCTGATTTTGCATCCATACATGAGTTAGGAGTTATGTATAGGAACCACCTGCAACAATCTTCAAAAAAAAAAAAAAAAAGTAACGACAACTTGCATTTCTAAGGGTAAAATATTTAATAAAAATTAAAAATTAGTGACTTAAACAAATATTCAAAACACCAAAACCCATTAACAAGACTTTGGAAATGGAAAGATGCTTTAGAAAGCAAATAGACATTACTAAAAGTAAGTGGAGTCAAATTTGCTATTTTTCAAGTGTATTCATTCAATCCAAATAGTTTGTAGTAAAAAGAGCATCACTTTGCATATTTTTTGAAGCATTGGAAACTACCAATAGCCTTATAACACAATTGATACTTTCTAATATTTCTAACGAAGACATTCAGGATTGCATTGTGTAGAAACAACCATAATATCATATAACTTAAAGTGTGCAGAGTGCATATAGTCAACCACAACATACTACCAACATGCTATGCCGGCATCAGCCAACCATTGCTTGTAGCATGCATGTAGGGATAGAGCTAAACTTGGACTTTGGGGGGTGGGGCAATGCCCCCCAATTTTTATTTATTTTTTAAATATTAGTGTATATATATATGGGTATTAATTTTTGTAATTTTGTTTTAAAAATTACACTTTACCCACTAACAATATCATTGATTCTTTTAAGAGTAATATTATAGTCACAAACTTTTCTACAATATTTTTACAAAGTATTGAGATAGCAAATTTTTATTGGTTTGTATTTGTGCTCATTACTTATATCATTTTTTTACTAATCAATTCCATGCACCACATCATTAATTTATAAAACAAGTTTATATCTTAACATTTTTCTCTTTTTAAAGGCCATAAAAAATTTATGGATCTAGAATATAAAAGAAAATATACAAGCCCAAAAACATTAGTGCAACAACAAAAATTACCAATAGCAAAACTAAAAAAAATTAAGTCCAACCAACAAATTTTACCCAAAACAAACAACCTGGCCCTTTAAAAAAAATTTATCAAAATAATTTTGCCCTTACTTAGTAGCAAACACACAATAAAGACCCCCCTCCCCCCCAAAAAAAAAAATTGTTAGCGTCTAAGTAGCAAAGCTGGAGGATGAAGTTATATATATATTTATATATATATATATATATAGAGAGAGAGAGAGAGAGAGAGAGAGAGAGAGAGAGAGAGAGAGAGAGAGAGAGAGAGAGAGAGAGAGAGGATTCTGGCATTTTACCCCTAATTTTGAAAAAAAATTAGCAACATGCCCCTGTTTGCAAACTATATAGGAGCGTGCCCCTGTTTCGATACTCGATTATCCTAAAATCGAGTTCAATTAAATACTCGATTTGTAGAAAATCAAGTTATGCCCGATCAAACTTAAAAAAAAATAAAAAATAAAAAATAAAATTTCCATGGAACTCGAGTTTCAGGAAATTGAGTTCCATGCAAAAAAATTTTTTATAAGTGTGATTGTTCTATATTCAGGGAGCCCTATAGTGGCGTTTTTAATTCCTATAGTGACGTTTTAAGGCCCTATAACGGTGTTTTTATGCAAATTTTTTAGAAGTGTGATTGGCCCATATTCAGGGTGCCCTATAGTGGCGTTTTTAAACCCTATAGTGACGTTTTAAGGCCCTATAGCGGCGTTTTTCTACAAAATATTTTATAAGTGTAATCACTTTGTTCTGGGTGCCCTATATGTTTTTAGGCCCTATAGTGACGTTTTAGAGCCCTATAGCGGCGTTTCCTGCAAAAAAAATTTATAAGTCCCCATACCAACTTCAAGGGGCCCTATAGTGCCGTTTTTAAGCCCTATAGTGACGTTTTAAAGCCCTATAGCGGCGTTTTGGAACTCGACTTCCCTAAAATCGAGTTCCATGCTTTTTTTTTTTTTTTTAGTTTTATTTGAAATAACTCGATTTTCTACAAATACAAATCAAGTATTTTAATGAAACTCGATTTTAAGGTAATCGAGTATCGAAACAGGGGCATATCCCTATATAGTTTCGAAAAAGGGGCATATTGCTAAATTTTTTAAAAATTAAGGGCAAAAGGCTAGAATCTCCTATATATATATATATATATAAACATTTTTTTATTATTCACAACAACTTGAGATAGGAAAACTTGCCACACCACTCTCTATGGTAGGTGGCAGGTTGACTTGTGACAGTGAGCAAGATTATGGATTTGTTAGGAACACATTTATAAGAAACATGCGATATATGTGTTCGGTTTTTTTTTTTTTTTTTTTTTAGTCAGGCCAAACAGTATTGCAGACGTAATTAACTTAACAGCCATAAAACTCACTCATCAAAGGAGAAAAAAAACGTTCTTTAAGAAATATATCGTCCAAAGTGAAAGGAAAGGAAAAAAAAAAAAAAAAAAATGGCTACAATTTCGGATAGTACAATTGTTAAGTTAAAATTTTCATACATGCATCCTTACATATAAATAATTAATATAATGTAAATCTTTGTTTAGGGGAATGGACTGAATAAGTAATGACAATACTCGGTCCTTAGTTTGTGGTTCCCAGCACCATGTCCATCTCCGTGCTGGTACATGCATTGGGCCATCCTTGCAAGGTTCAATGCAATTTCAATAAATATTTGAGAGAAGGGAGAACTCGCAACCCGGTCTTGATTCATCTTCTTCCATGTTGCACTAATCAAATACTTTATATACTCACGGGCATCTTCTTCACTTGCACCAGTTTCATTCATGTAACACTGGATTGCTTTTGGGACATCACCTCTTTTTAACTCATCCTGAGTTTTTATATATATAAAAATGGATGTTAGCCTATGTTAGTGCAAAAGTATTCACAAGATTCATGATGAAACTCTTAAGATTGTATAGTTTGTGAATAAGGAACCTTGTGAAATTAATGGATAATCCATTGTTTTTTATTTTTTAATTCAAAAAAAAAAAAAAATCAAATCATTCTTTCTTTAAAGTTTAAATTAGTAAAGGTAATTCTAATATAAAGGCACCCCATATACTCCGCTCAAAATTCATTTTCTTTTCCTTGTGTGTGTATGTGTTTCTAAAAATTTAATAAGAGTAGTTTTGAAAACGTGTATATTTTTAATTAGAAGTTAGTACATTAAATGATATCCCCTTAAAATGTTAGATTATCTAAAGAGGACTAACAATATAGGAGGGAGATAGCATCTGTTTGTTTCTATACTACCCTGTAATTTCAAAGTTAAATGACATTGCTTATATGTGTGGATGGTGGCAGTCCCTTCCTTTGTTTAACACCAATTGTTATTATACAGTTATGCTTGATTTATTGACTATCAATTACTTTTCTCTCAACAAAAAAATAAGATACATCTTTAGATATATAATATTTAATACAAAACATGAAATTTATTTTTTTAGAAGTTAACATACCATAGATGTTCCAAGATCATCTGCAAGTCGTAAAATTATTGCTGACCAACGGATTATGTTGGGGTACTCTTCTAGGCAATCCAAGGCTTCCTTTGTAATTGGATTTGTGACAAAAAAATAAGCATGCACTAGTATAGTTGGTGCTGCTATTGAAATCCATGCATTCTCAATGTATTCTTGTAGACTCGGTGTGTATCTGTTGTAGTACCACTTTGCCTCCAACAAATAAGATCTACATAAATCTACCCACTGCAAATTTATTGTGGAAAGATGAATTAGGGGTATTATAACACAAGGTATTCAAGAAAAAAAAATGTTGAGAATTAATATTGATGAATATAGAAGTCAATTCCATACCGCTTTTTTGAGGTATTCAATGATGTGGAATCTTTGTTCCTTCACAGTATCCAAAGCCATTTCATTAACAAAATTGTGTAGAGCAAGGAAACATATCTTCATATAATCTGGGAGTTGATCCATTGCATTGATATCCCATCTGGTATCACACAATGTAGCTGTTAACAATATAAAGTAAGAGAGAGAAAGATTGAATAGTCTATATATTGTTAACATGGTATCAGAGTTGAAAAGTTAAGTCACGGCTTGCTTGGTTGTTGGATCTAGACTCCATGGCATCTAGCAACCACTGTGGCTCTGATACCATATTAAATATAATTATTAGCAACACGATATGTTATGCTATGTTGTGTATGCTAGAGTGGATGCGGAAGGAGAAGTATAGAATGGGAACACCGAGAATATGAGGGTTACGTGATTCAATTTTGACGGCCTACATCCACGGAGGAATCCTTTAAGGGCTACATCTTTATTATGTAAGAGTGTAGTACAATAACCTGTGTTACAATAAACCCTAACATGAGTATATATAGGCGACTAAACCCTAGACCACTAGTACAAGATGGAGTGGGCTTGGGCCTATTACATTGGGCTAATACGACTAATATATCTCTAACAGTAGCCACAAGTGATCTATATGTTAAGATAGCTTTCAAGCAAATGAGGCAGTGTCATTAATACTGATAATTATTTTATGTATCTAGCATATGCACCATTCCTATCATACCATGTGAACCTCAGAATTGTGAGTCCCACGTATTGTGAGAGCAATGATATAAATATATATATATATATATATATATATTTATTAGATACATGAGATGCCTTCTCCATTAATACAAACCTTTCAACAACATCGGTGAAGAGCTCAAGTTCATCCAAAGTTCCATATACGTCATAAACATCATCAATTGTTGTTATCAGTGCATTGACCTTGGTTGACATTCTCCTACAATATCCAAATTGAGGCTGAAATATTACTCCCACTGTCCAAAAGAAATTCTCCACCAGTCTATCCCTCGCAAAACTCAAATTCTCTGCAAGGCCTGTGCTCTTCCACCAGCTTTGTACGAATCAAAGAAGAACATATGGGTGTTAGAATTATAGCAATTAATGCACTTTGGCACATTTCAATTAGGTAAAGCAAACAAAAGCATAAATTTTTAGGCTATAAATTATTTGATATTTATTTCTCCTGATGCCATGAGATTGAATGTTACCTTGACACTTGTTTTAGATCTGCTTGGTGGGCTGGTTGTACAATATTGAAATCCAATTCTGCAAACTCAAGCAAGATAGGGTTCATGTCTTGATTGTGTCTATATATGTCAATGAACCATCTTGCTTCCAACCTAAGCATCCTCCAATGCAGTGGGAGCTCCAAGGAATGGCTTACTATAGCAGCAAGATTTTTTTCTTTATTCTGCTTAACGTATTCTTCTAGATGTTTGGTTGAGAAATCTCTTGCCTCTTCCAAGATATTTTCACCTTCTATCAAAAAGAATGAGGCTTCATATAAGGATAGCATGCCCTTGGTATCCTCACAAAGGCATGCCTTGAAACTCCCTCTCTCATCCTTGAAACTATTGAAAACTTCTGCAATGAGCAACACCAGAGTGTTAACATAAATGACAGGTTAGGCATAAGGGTAAAAATTAAGTCTATACATTAGGTTTCCCAATTAAATTCAATAAGTTGCATTGACCAATTCAACGCAACTGGTATTATATTTTTTCAAGTAGAGTTAAATTCAACCACATGATTTATTGGTTAATGCAATCATATGGTTGAATTTAATGAACTTAAGTTGTAGTACTTATAGAACTAAATCCAACTTTCAATATCCACTTGTGATTTTTTTTTGTTAAATCCTCAAATACCTTGAGAGACACTATATCCATGTTGTCTTAGGAGTCTAAATTTAAGAGCTGTGGCATACAAATTCTCCACTTTCCATGTATCACCACTATGATCATTATTGTACACACCATCTAATATTCTTTTCATTTCTTCTTCAAAGTGATAAGATAATCCTAGTCTTTGTAAGATTTCTATCAGCTCAAGTTGCTCTAGAGGGTCCACCACTTTGTGAAGCATCATCCTCACTTGTTCCTTCAACATATTAATTTGTCTAGTGCACGTTTCCCCCTACATCACAATTTTCATCAACAAAGTCTATTCAGTTCCAGTAATAGCTACTACTAGTACTATTAAAAAACTTACAAAGAAATGCTACTAACACCCTAGCATATATTTAGAAACCCCATAATCAAATTTTTTGGCTTAATCACTTTTAATCCTAAACTACCAATTAGTTTAATGTAAGTGATTAACCAAATTTCGTATTGCAAACATAACCATACATGAACTAAACCATATAAAGAAAACAATATGAAAATGCAGAAAAATAAACCAAACCATGCTAAACACCAAGAAGTGTTTAGGAAGAGTAAAACCCTAGCACCTAGGCAGAAAAACCTCCCCCCCCCCCCCCCCACCACCATAACACAGTCGGAAAATCTCCATTAGCATGAATAGTTGCAATATATGAAAGACTATGAACCACCAGCTCATATCCCAGCCCCTATATAATTAAGCCCTCCAAGCTTTAGTTAGCAATTGACTTCACAAGGCCATTTTATGATCTAGTTGACCAGAGACACCATTGTTGGGCAGCCAACGTAAAGCCACCAAAAGATTTGAATTTGAAATGACCCCAAAGATTTCCAAACTTTCAACACAACTCACAAGAGTTTGTATTTGGTGAATGAGGGGAAGGTTACGAATTTCTCTCAATGATGTAATAATGGTGAAGGAAATGGAGAAGAGAGTTTGAAGAAGATTTAGCTCTAGGCAAAGGCTATCTCTTTTTCTACGATATTGGATGGTATGAAATGAGCAATATAGACACTCTCTACCTAGTCTAGCATTCACAAGATATGAGTTTTGGCTTATATGAAAAAACTAGAAAAGCATATCAAGAAAAAAACAAAAACATTCTATCTGCATGCTAGTTGCGACCTGATCGTTCTCAGTCATCCCTCATTATTATCTACCAAACTTAGGCACAACTAGTTAGAGTTAGGGCATTCACAGCAGTGGAGGCATATTGCTAGATTGCTAAAATTTAGCTCCACATACCCAAAAGACACGCTGCAGCAGTGGAGGTATAAGGAAAAAATTTAGATGTTCCGCTACAGTGCACATCTATATACTACAGTGCACATCTATATATAGATGTGCACTGTAGCTGAGAGCAAAAAAAGAATTTTTTATTCGGCTGGTTAATAAAATAATAAAGAATCGCTCATCTCTTATCTTTCTCAGTCTCTCTCTCAGTCACTCTCTCATCTCCCCAGTCTTTTTTTTTTTTTTTTTTTGCTGAATATCTCCCCAGTCACTCTCTCATCTCTCTCTCTCAAGCAAACTTCTCTTCCACCGCCGATCGCCTCACGCTGCCGATCACTTGCTCATTAAGCCGCGGGTCTGAAGCTCATCGAAGCCGCCGGTCTGAAGGTCATCAAAGCTCGCCGACGTTGTGTCGCCCATCGCCTCGCGCCGCCGATTGCCTCATCTCACGCCGCCGATCGCTTGCTCATCAAGCCGCCGGTCTGAAGCTCATCGAAGCCGCTGGTCTGAAACCCATGGAGCTCGCTGGCATTTTGCTTGTTTGTGATTTGTGATTTTTTATTTTGTTTGTGATTGATGAATTTGTTTGGTCTGGGTAGAGGAAAAAGATTGGAGATTTCAGTTTTTTTTTTTTTTTTTTTTTTCCCTGCTGTGGACTGGTGGTGGTGGTTATGGCTGTGGCTGATGGTAGAAGTGGTTGTGATTGGTGTTGTGAAAATTATTTGGGTAGTGGGATATATTATTTTATTGTAGTGGTTATATTATTTTATTGTGATGTTTATATTATTTTATTATGTTGAAAGCTAAAATAGATCCGCTGCTGTGGTATGTGTGTAGGTAAAATAGATAAAGTAACTTTTGGTGGAGCTAAATTGTTATATTTTTAGCTCCACTGCTGTGGATGCTCTTAGAGCTAAACTGCTAAAGTCTAACCACTAAGCTATGACTGCATGTTGACGCTTAACAATAAAAAAGAAAATGCTTGAATTAAACTTAACACAATTCTTTCTTCTTCTTTTTTTCTTTTTTTTGAAAACTACTTAACACAATTTTATTCTATTGAATTAAATTACCCATCTCTGAAAGAGAATATATATATAAAAAAAATTATAATTAAAATCCTTTAAAGATATTCAACTTTACTTTAAAAATTAATCATAACTTTTAATGTTTTAATGTTTTATTATTTTATTTTATTAACTTTCTTATTTAATTTGTAAAAATATACTTGAAAATCATTAAATTTCCACCATACATATAGATATATTAGTCAATTTTGCTAATTTTATAAATTTAATATTTGTCTTTGGTTTTCAATTAAGGGTAAATTATAAAGTTAGTCTCAATCCTTTACACCAAATGTCAATTCAATCCCTAACCTTTTAATTGTGTCAATTTGATCCCTAACTTTTTCAATGTCGTGTCAATTTAGTCCATATCATTATTCTTGGATGGAAAATGCTGACGTGTCAAACAAAATAGTAAAAAATTATTTTTCATGTCACATCAACTGCCAACTGTACAATTACATCAGATTATAAAAATAAAAAATAAAAACTCAAATTAAAATATGCGCACGTGAGATTGGATTCATCTCACTAAATGGTTCTAAAATCCCTAGAAGTTTCTCTCTTGTCAATATCATCTCCATAGCTGCCGTTATACAAATTTCTCAAAAGTTAAGTGTTGGCTAACAGTTTTTTTAATTTTCTCCTACAGGTTTAATTCAGGAGCTTGGGCTATAAACGAATGCAAAGCACCTTGTGAAACCACTGTTGGCAGCTCATAAAAAATGTATTCCTTTTTCTTTTTATTTGAGAAAGGTTGTCCACCATTCTGTAAACTCTACGGGTTTTCAGGTTTGGTTTGAATTTGAAATGATGGTAGATTTCTTGGCAGGTCTATGTGATGATTCTATAATATCTGGAGAGTAAAAAGAGAGTAGTAGCAAATCACTCGTTTGCAAAGGGATCTGTGGCACGAGGTAGTGCAGGTTTGATCCTAGTGGACTAACTCCTCAGATTTTTTGAGCTGGTTTCTAGACCAGCTTTCGTAAATGGGATTGTTTCTTTTAAACAATAATTTGTCATTTGGTTACTACAGAGATGATACAAGAGAGAGAGAAAGAGAGAGAAACTTTTAGGGATTTTAGAACTATTTAGTGAGAAGAATCAGATCTGTGTGCAGAGTTTAATTTGGTTTTTTTTTTTTTTTAATCTGACTTGTCAAGTTGGTTGGTAGTTGACGTGGCATGGAAAATAATTTTTTACTATTTTGTTTGACACCTCTGCTTTTTTTCATTTAAGGAATAATGGTAGGGATTAAATTAACACAATACTAAAAATGTTAGAGATCAAATTGACACAATAAAATGTTAAGGACTAAATTGACATTTGGTGTAAAGGATAGGAACTAACTTTATAATTTACCATTTAATAAATTATTAAAGTAATTATGACATCATTGCGATTCGACCTTAGTCAAACCTTGGTCCAACTTTAAAAACCTTAAACCTCTCACTTTACCAGTTTTTTGAATAGTCCGAAAACTATGAGTTTGACTAAGCTCAAGTAGTTTCTACTCAAATATTTTTTACCCAGAAAATCATATTAAAATGAGAGTACATAAAACTTTGTCACCTAAGCCAATAAATGCAAGTACTAAACACTGACTAACGAAACAATAATAACATAATGTACGTACCACATATTCATTCGTTAGGGACTCAATGTAATCATGGTTCCAAATGGAAGGTTGGTAATTTGCTGATCTCCGCAAAATATCAGGACTATTTGAAACTTTGTTGGCGGGCATGCATTTGACAGGACGAGGAAGGTAGCCATTTCTGTCCTGGATGTTACAAGTGAGATGGGATCTTTAGATGATACAAGTACTCTACTGAAATTGTATATAGGGAGTGAGGCAAGTAGTTTAAGAGCCATTGTGAAGCTTAGTTGCTTACTATGGTTTTTGGGTGGAACTAATGGGTTACTTGGGAACATTTGCTTCAGATATACTCCTTTATATAAGAACAAGAAAAATATCCAAGGAATTCAGAGGGATACAATCAATCCATAATTGACGGTGATTCTTTTTGACTGAAGAAGGTAGTAATTGACGGTGATTCTAAATGTGTGGCTGATATAATCTCATAAGGCTTCTGGCAAGCCATCTAGAAGATTCTTCTGGTGGTCGAAGATTTTATTTTTTAAAGCATAAGCTGTAAGAACAAGAAAAATGTGTGATTGATAAGGAATTCACAAAATACGTCAGATACTAGAAAAATATCCAAGGAATTCAGAAGAATACAATCAATCCATAATTGACGGTGATTCAAAATGTGTGGTTGATAAAATCTCACAAGGCTTCTGGCAAGCCATCTAGAAGATTCTTCTGGTGGACGAAGATTTTAATTTTTAAAGCATAAGCTGTAAGAATAAGAAAAATGTGTGATTGATAAGGAATTCAGAAGATTTTTCAGGTGTTCGAAGGTTTTTTAAACCACTTAAATTCTTTGTTTTTTTAGTAATTTAAAACAAATATTATTAAAATTTATGTCCAAAAATGCAATGGAGGATTTTTGAAAAATATCCAATTATTATTGTGATCTTCTGGATTTATTATTGTCAAATTATCTCAAACTTCGTCCACAGTTCAATATGAGGAAACTTCCATGAAGGAGGTTTTGCCTTCATTGACCACAGAATATTGTGGAGCCTCTATTCATAGAGTATCATCAAATATCAATAATGCTACCATGCGGCATTACAAAAAAAAAGGGCTATAGCCGCATTCGCAAAACGCAGCTATAGCCTATAGCTGCGTTTTTATAGCCGCATTCCCAAACACGGCCTTTGCAGTGAGGCTATAGCCCCCTGCGGGGACCTAGAGCTGCGTTTTCACAAACGCAGCCCAAATCGGGGTTTGTAGCTGCGTTTTAGATAGCCTAGAGCCGCATTTTTTCACAACCCCAGATGCAGGACCTATGGCCGCGTTTTCTATAAAAACACGGCAATAGGTGCAACATAGAGCTGCGTTTGAAACGCAGCCCAAACGGTGTCTATAGCCGCGTTTATTTTCTCCTATAGCCACGTTCCTACACAGTGCATTGGTTCGGGACCTATAGCTGCGTTTTCATAGATAGAAAACGCGGCTATAGGGCTGCTTGGGCTGCGTTTTAAGTCGAAAGTGCGGCTATAGGTTTTTTTTATTTTTTTTCTTCCTCAACACATTACTGCCCAAAACAAAACCTGTAATTCCACATACACATTCCTGCCAACAATCAGATGCAACAATACTGAACCAACAAAACAAATTGCATATATGAAATCATTACCAACTGTTGAATAAATGCTTCTTTGGCATAATTACCCTTTAGAACTATAATACCAGCCATGCCAGCATTAAATGCAGAGATGAACTTCAAATGAGAAAAGGACACAACTATAATTAATCAAGGAGGTGGGGGTTTAACAAGCAGCCTAAGAATTTCTTATGGGTAGTGAAGTCTATTTCTTATGTGGACATACCCTGGCACTAACTCATGCAACACAAAAAAAATAAAAATAAAAAAATAAAAAAAATTAATTAATTACAGTCAAACAACTTGCCCTGTATGTCAAGATGACTTACAAGTATTGCAGATTTAAAAGCTGACCAAGTTGTGGAACCAGTTGACCAGAAAGATTTGCAGTAGCCAATTCACAATAACCAAGTCAAGCTATTAAATTCTTAACCTGTATATAGAAAAAGAGATGGAACATAAGTAACATACAAGGTTAATTAAACAAAATCAGAAAACATTCTTGAACAGTGGCATAAATCCATACTTCCTATTTAGAGATGGAAAATAGGCCTCATAGATCTAAGATGATGAAATAGGCCTCATAGATTAAAAAAAAAAAATACTAATACTAAATTGAAAATGATAGCACAAATACAAAACCAACACATAAGCATTTGAGACCCTGAATTTTACTTAGTTAAACCTTTTACCACTACAATAAGACCTTCATAGACAGTATTGCACTGCTTCCTATCACAGTTCAAGCAAAAAAGAGGTTTAAATTCAATATTTTAATAACTAATTACATTTTTCCCAACCGTAAACCCATTAACATGTCTTACTTTCAGTTTCATAAAAATCTTTCTTGTAGTTAAATACAAATTCATCAACCTCAAAAATCTTGTGTCACAGGGCATACAATTGTAAAGAAACTAAAATGTACCCCTTATTTCAATTTTTTTTTTTTTCTTTTTTGTGGGGGTCGGGGATACAGGGAAGTTTACAAGGCAAGCAGTGTTATATACCTGCCGACAGCATCAACTCTTTTCAAGGCAATCCTTCCTTTGGGAGCTGCTGACAACTGCCAAGAGTTCAAGTATAACCCAAATCAGCTTAGTTACAAAATAATAATAATAATAATAATAATAATACCAAATGGTAACAAAGTCCAGAAATGAATAGCTTCTGATACCAACCTGTGAGGCAACACCAATTTCATCTAGCACCTGCAAGAGAAAATAAAAAGAAAATTTTGCCATTACTCATTCCAAAATCCTATAATTGGTGATTTATAAAGCAAATAAACCTAATAAGGTGTCCATCTAAACTTGTAAGAACTTAGGATATCTGACATCATTTCTTCTCAATCTTTCTAGCTTTACCACCAGAAACCCAGAAGTCTGTAACTAGTGGCTCAAAATTATCAAGTTGGTTCAAATCCATTGCATGCATTTACAAAATGACAATCAAACTCAGACAAACAAGCCATTTAAAAAATATTAGGGACATCCCTGGATAAGTAAAAGGATTAAACTGCTCCTAAATTTCATAAGTCCAATGGTAATTCACTTAAGAAAAAAAGTATAAACAAGTGCAATTATTTTACAAAGTACAATTAATAAATGCAATTAAAGAAGCCTGCTTGATTTGTGAGAAACAAGCTTCTTTTCCTAACATGATTTAAAATTATGTGAGAGATAACAACACAAACTTATAAAGAGGAGATGAGGATAATTTGGAAGCTCTTCACATACTTCTAATTGCAATGCTCCAATTTCCTTTTCTATAACTGAATCCACATGGAAAAACAGTAAAAACATTTATTCAAGAATTGATAAATTGCCACAGCCACAAAATTTACCAATGAACTGTTAACACTACTTAAAAAGGCAAAAAGAAAATGTGATTTGATCCCATAAAATAGGGAGCTTAAGAAGCAATTGCAGCAAAATGATAAAATTCCACATCCCAAAAGAGAGTCACATACCCTTCAACCAATTTTGATGACTTGTCAGATTAATATAATGCTTTGTGATAAAGCTATGTTTCCCCATCTACAATATCATGGGCATTCCAATATCCAATGTAAAACAAAATAATACTTTAAGTACAGGTAAAAGACTAAGTCAAACAACAAACAATACTTCTAAATCAACAAGAAACAACTCATTATGCAAAGTAACCTAACTAAACACACTAATCTTACCAATGTAATGGATCCACAATATGGTAAGCTTTGAGTTTCTAAAGGGTATGTGGTCCTCCTCCTTTGCCAATGCAAATATAACATCACTTGGGGATGATAAACTTTTATTAATGGCTTGTTATAATTGCAAAACATAAATATATATCAGAAAATTCCACAAAATGAATTGCAGAAAAGAAATAGAATCAAAATAGTTTTACCAAAATACTTGAGTTTCTTTAAAATTTAGTTTAAAGTTTTTTAATTAAAAAAAAATCAATTTTATTCCTCCAGTGTGACTAATAAAACCTGACACCCCATTTTTTAAAGCCAAATTGAATCAACCACGTATTTGAGGATCTAAAATCAAACTAACAAGATATTGAAGAGGCCAAAATCAAAACAAAAAGTCAAAAACTATAAATTGAAAAAAAAATAATAAAAAAAACTATTTAAAGAACCATCATTGAACTACATAGAATTCCTTTTTATCTAAACTCTAACATCGGTTAGTCTCTTTTGTTATCTCTTCCGCTCTTCGTCTAGAAGCACTATTCGATTAGGAGCTACATGACTCAGGCTTATACATACAGAAAGTATAGTGGCTACTAGCTTCGGATAGCTAGATTAAGTAATTACCCACCAAATAATCGATCAAAGGTATGATTTTTACCCAAATAATAATAAAAAACCCAGAGAAGATTAGAGGGCACGAATTAAAAACTAATTTAATTAAACTTCGCTTAGAGCACATCTCACAGCGCTCGAGATTGCACGAGTCTGTTCTCTACTCCTTCAAGAAAAGAATATAAAATCAATAATAATCAGCTAAAAAGAGAAAGAAAGAAAGAAAAAATTTACATCACGCAGAAAAATATGAAAGTACGAAATTTCACCTTTTCACAATTCCCTTTGACCTATGATGGCTGACAGAGAGGTTTGACGTGGTGGTGGTGGCAATCGACTCTCGGAGGTGGTGGTGGCGTCGATGAGAGGCGGCGGTAACGAATGGTGTTGAGAGTGATAGAGAGTGAGGGTTTGTATCTGAGTTTGGTGGTGAGAGTGAGCTGAGAGTTTTTTCAATTTAGGGTTTTTTTCGTTCTTGTGTCCTATTGAGGGTTTTTTTTAAAAAAAAAAAAAAAACAAGCCCAGAGCTACGTTTTATAAAACGCAGCTCTGTAAAAGTTCAAGCTGCGTTTACTATAAAACGCAGCTCTGTAAAAGTTCAAGCTGCGTTTACGAAACGCAGCTTCATGCTCAGGTTTAAGTCGCGTTCTACAACACGCAGATCAATTCAACCATTTAAGCTGCGTTTCATAAACGCAGCTTTGGGATATATATTGAAAAAAAAAAAAAAAAATCCCCAGATGGGTCTATAGCCGCGTTTTTAAAAACGCAACTTCAGTCCAACCGGAAAAACGCATCCTCAACACCTATAAACACAGCTTCAGTGCTAGTCTATAGCCGCGTTTACTAAACGCGGCAATAGGTCCAGTGTTGGAGCCGCGTTTTTTACTCAAACACCACTTTGAAGCTGCGTTTTTTGTAAACGCAGCTCCAGAGCCCGTTTTTAGTAGTGCAGGATCGATTGAACCCTGTACCTCTTATATAATAAAAAAATTTACTAGTTAAGTTAATTAAAATACCGATAGTTTTTAGACCCCTTAAAACCACAATTAGATTAACCTAGTAAATTAGCCAAATGATTACTTAGTCCAAATTTCAGATCTAGGTTAACACAAATATATCATATCAATGTATAGCAGCGGAAAATGAAAAACACAACGATATGATAACTCAGGAAAACCAAATCGGTAAAAAACCTAAGGAGGATTTAACCTAACTATCTTCAAGGTAAAAAACAAATCCATTAGAAAGAATTAAAGTTTTACAATAGCGACTTAGACCACTAACATCCTATTGCTACCCATCAGTAGAAACTGACACGACCACGTGCAAGCTCCGAGACCATAAACTCCTTCTTTCTTTGGCCTTTACAAAACACAAACACCCACGTTTGTGACTTTGAGATCCTACTCAAAGGTTTAGCAACACAAATTCTCCTGTTTGTGACTCCAAGACCACCCTTGAAGGTTTAGATCATCAACACCTTTGATGACTAAAGAAGGTAGCAACTTCTACAACACTGGATCTTGAGATTCTTCAAATAATAACACCGATAGAAGATATAAGAGAGTTTTTTAGAAACAAAACCCTAATTACAAAAGAGGCACACTCTTTTCTCTCTAAAAAGCCTTATAAAAACATGTTTAGGGTTTCCTTTATATACTGGGAGAAGTAGATCTAAAACCCTAATCCTTAATAGGCTTGAATTGCTATTTGGGCTTAATTAAAATTCTGCAGATACGACTTTCGATCGATCAAGCCTGTCTTTCAATCAATCGAGCCTGATAGATTATGAAATCTTCTTCCTGCTGCTTGTATATTCTTGAATCTTGACTTGAATAATCTTGAGCATTGTCTAATAATACCTATAGACTCTAGGATCTATATCTAGACAAGTTTGTGTTCACGATTTGCCAATTGTTCTAAACTTTTAGAACCTAACAATCTCTCCCTTTGGCAATTCGTGACAAAACTTTCATACAAAATAAAATGCTCAAATACAAGAATAACCCAATACAATAAAATGCGCAATTACATCACAAATCCCAATCTAAGACATCCTAACCAAGAAGTTGCCAATAAAAGGTAGAAGGTCTTGATCAGAATGTACCTGTCTTTCCTGAAACACTCAACAAACGCATCACTGCATATGTGGAAAGAAAGACATATAAACAATAATATGAAACACAAAATAAAAACAAAAGTAAACTAACTCTCCCCCTAAGTTAGATACATCAAAAAGTTTTTATATTCTCCCCCTTTGAAAAACAATTTTATCTCCCCCTAAACAAAACAAACAGGATTCCCACATATTCCCACATTTCATCTAAATCTTCCCCTATTTGTCAAGTATTGACAAATACAACTCATACAAAGAGTAAACAGACAACATACACAACAAAAGTCAAGAGAGAATAAAGAATTAAGAGAACACAAAACAATTCAACTCTATAAAAAATAGAGAACTCCCCTTATGAAGAGCAAAGGTTAAAAACAAACTTCTCCCCCTATAAAAATAGGAAAAACACAACAAGTTTTGGGAAAAACAGTTTTGGGAAAATTTAGGAGGTGGGGAAAATAAGGACACACAAACCAAACTTAAAAACTAAGTTGAGGATACACATGAAGAAAAATATTCTCTCTTTCAATAAATGAAAACTTGACACTATGTAACCCATAAATAGTTGCATGATTAGAGAAAATATTAGCACATTGATTATCCATCATATCTCTTAAGAAAAATATTTTCTGCAGTTCACAAATAAAAATAGCATATACTAAAAAGTACATAACTCAAAAATTAATCAATCAATTTTTAAATCAAGTTGAGTACCCAATTTAGCAAAGTGTATGCATGTTATGTGTGAAACAATGAGAGATATAATTGCAAAACTGCAAGATGGACACAAAAAAAATTAATGCAATGCATGTGAATCCTAACATAAATGATGCATGAAAAAAATTTGGTCAAATACTTAAAAATTGAAAATTTTCAGTTTCAATCAATCGAGCATCGATTGAATTCCAATTGAGTCAAGCAGATTCAAACCAAAAATTTTATCGCAATTTCAATCGGTCGAGAGACAGATTCGATCAATCAAAAATCTGAAAAAATCAAATTTTTTAAAAACAAAGCAACTTAATGCAGAAACTCCTCAAAACATAATATTTCATGAATGAAATGCATGAGTATAAGATTAAAAAATTTTCAAATACACTTGAATTCAACCCAGATTTTCCAAAAACAAGTTTTTCAACCAATTTGTCTCCAAAACTCAAACATTAAAGGCATTTTGCATCAAAATCTAGGAACATGTAATCTTGGATGGCCACAACAAGATCACACACAATATATTGTACCAAGTTTAGTAAAGAGTAACTTGTGTAGTGTGTCCAACTAGCAAAAGCTTGAAAAACATGTGAGGTGATATGTAAATAGAAATCAATCACAATTTCTACAAAATTCATCACATAGAATTTGAAAAAGACTATCACAAAAAGAATTACATCATATAACTCCCACATCTCTTAGAAAACAAGCTTACAATAATGTAAGTTTCTTGATTTGCCTCATAATATATACACTAATTTTATTTAAGCAGAAACTTATTAAAAAGTCGGGATAATGTACACACCAATTTTATTTGATTGATTTAACATTAAGTCCTATAATGTACACACCAACTTTAACATTTAAGCCGAGGCTACACCTTATGTTCTTTTCGTGCATGTGCTACATTTTCTCGAGCACAAAATCTTACAATATGCACTAAGGTGTTCATGATAGGGTAGTAAACAGTGGTGAGATAGTTATTTATGCATTTCTCAAAAGGTACAAGTCCGACAGTCAAAGACATGTGATTTCAAGATCAAGACAAAGTGATCAAAAACTATAAATATCTCCCACATAACATGCACTGCAAAGCTCAAACTAGTAAAGTGCAATAAAAGAAGTTCATCCAAGCTAAATAAGGTACATAAACATGTTATGTAAAGATAATACGACTAATCCTTGACTATAAATCCAAAATGTAAAATACAAGACACAAAAAACTTTTTGGTAAAAAAAATTATGACCGAAAACAAAAAGCACATATTATTCTAAATGAATAATGCAAATGTAATGCATGACAGTGCTTAACTAAGCTATAGAGGGTACACATATAAGAAATATCAATTTCTTAATTAACCCATGAGTACGTGTACAAACTAGTATATACTCACATAAAATTAAAAATAGCTTAGTACTTGTATAACACATTCTATTCAAGTTTCTCCACAATGTCAAGCATGTTCTAAAACAAGAGAGAGATATCATAATTAGAGAATCTTTTCTCACCCATATAGAACGAGTTTTCGGCTTTGTAGGTGAAAATCCATGTAAAGTAGAGTATATTTGAGGGATTACACCAATCTTCTGAGAAAAACTGAAATCCTGCAAATTCCTTTTACAAGCCAACAAGCTCAATTTTTCAAAAGAATATTTGTATTCCTAACAGCAAATCTAGTTTCAGATTTTGATTTTTGTCTCAACAAAGAACAATTTGGTCTAATATGACCAACAACACCACAAAGGTGACAAAGGTGACAAGTAGGCACAAAAACAGATTTATTATACTCTCTAATAGTAGGTTTAGACTTAGGTTTAGAAACATTAGCGTCTACATCAGAACTTTTACCTTTGTCTAACCTAGCAAAATAAGCATTTTCTTTATTATTCCTCTTAAAAGGAGGGATATAAAATTTCTCAGTTTTAGGTTTAAGAGAAACAGAAACACTTCTGTTATCAACAGCAGGTTTAGTACTAGTCAAATTTTCAATTTTAACTTTAGATTCAACTAACTCTTGTTCCAAACTTTTCATCTTCTCATCTTGAGAGAAAATTTGATTTCTCAAAAATTCGTTCTTTTTATTAGATTCATCTAATCTAACAACCAATTCCTCTTTTTCAAGATTAGTCAATTTTAACTCTTCTTTGAATTTCTTAGCAATTTTCATAGATTTCAATGATTCCATACAAAGAGTTTCACAGGTATCAATAAAATCAACAGAAGCATGAGCAAAAACATGATCAGAAAAACACTTCAAATTATCCATGACAACAGGAGTCAAGGATCAGCTCTTAGATCAAAAGATCTAAAATAAAAGAGCTAGCCGCTCTAATACCACTTGATAGTTTTTAAACCCCTTAAAACCACAATCAGATTAACCTAGTAAATTAGCAAAGTGATTACTTAGTCCAAATTTCAGATCTAGGTTAACACAAATATATTATATCAATGTATAGCAGTAGAAAATAAAAAACACAATAATATGATAGCCCAACAAAACCAAACCAGTAAAAAATCTATGGACGATTTAACTTAACTATTCTCAAGGTAAAAAGCAAATCCACTAGAAAGAATCGAAATTTTACAATAGCAATTTAGACCACTAACATCTTATTGCTACACCACTAACATCTTATTGCTACCCACCAGTAGAAATTTACTGACACAACCACGTGTAAGCTCGGAGACCACGGACTCCTTCTTTCTTTTGGCCTTTGCAAAACACAAACAACCACGTTTGTAACTTTGAGATCCCACTCAAAGGTTTAACAACACAAACTCTCCTGTTTGTGACTCCAAGACCACCCTTGAAAGTTTAGATCATTAACACCTTTGACGACTAGAGAAGGTAGCAACTTCTACAACACCGGATCTTGAGATTCTTCAAGTAATAACATCAGTAGAAGATATAAGAGAGTTTTTTAGAAACAAAACCCTAAATACAAAAGAGACACACTCTTTTCTCTCTAAAAAGCCTTATAAAAACATGTTTAGGGTTTCCTTTATATACTAGGAGAAGTAGATCTGAAACCCTAATCCTTAATAGGTTTGAATTGCTGTTTGAGCTTAATTAAAATTTTGCAGATACGACTTTCAATCAATCGAGCCTGTCTTTCGATCAATTGAGCCTGACAGATTATGAAATCTTCTTCCTGCAACTTGTATGTTCTTGAATCTTGACTTGAATCACTTTGAGCATTGTCTAATAATACCTATAGACTCTAGGATCTATATCTAGACAAGTTTATGTTCATGATTTGTCAATTGTTCTAAACTTTTAGAACCTAACAAATACATAATTAAATAATGTTATCGATGAATTATAAGACTTTTGATGTAAATGTATATAACTTTATTTAGCTTGGATGGGAGAAAAAATAATGAAGGATGTATATAATAAATTTGTCTTAATTATTAGTAATGTGGAATTAAAAGTATCTAAGAAACATTAAAGTGTATGAATATTTATTTTTATTTTATTTTAAAGACAATTCAATAATTATAATCAAGAAGAGAGAATTTGAATCCTAAATATTTTCGTTGAAAACACCAAAATCAATGTTACTACCAACCAATTGAGCTACAAGATCTTGGCGTGTTTGAATGTTTATTACATTAACTTAAGTCATGCAATTATAAATTGCATCCGTAAGTGAATTTGAAAAATAATTTCTAAATTTACTATAGACTCTTTGTAAAATATGTATAGTTTATTAAAATTTTTAATAATATCAAAAATAGTAATTTTTTTTCTACTTCACTTCAACTCATCTGTCAAATGACTACCTGTGGGCCAAAACTATAATTATGATTTCTCTTCTTATTTTTCATCCTCCTTTCTCCTTAATAATTTTGGGGATTAAACCTAGATTGAAAATCACCATCCATTCCCATTTTCCATCTTTTTTTGTTTTTATTTGTACAAAACAAATGAAAATCTCAATCTTTCACCATTGTCCTCAAAGCCCCCCACCCCCTATATTTCATCCTCTCTAAAGCTCCACCAATTGAACAAACCCTAAAAGTGACTCCGCTTTTCTAGAGATATGGCGTCTATAAATGTGTGGTTGATAGCATTTCATAAGGCTTCAGGCGAGTCATCTAGAAGATTCTTCTGGTGGTCCAAGATTTTTAAAGCATAAGCTGTAAGAACATGAAAAATATCCAAAGAACCAATCCATAATTTTCGGTGATGCTAAATGTGTGATTGATAAGGAAATCAGAAGATTTAATTTTCAGGTGGTCGAAGATTTTTAAAGCATAATTTAGTCAAGTCCTTCTGTAAAGTGGGTCAGTCTGGTAATGTTTTTGGCTTTTTGCCTGGAGTGGTGATTATCATTTACTCTTTATTATATACTCACCATACACACAAATATGATTTCACAATTTTAACTGAGATCATAGTATGTATGGAGTGTGCAATAGTGTGTGTATTAAATTTTCCCATTTTCTTGCAGAGGTTGTGCCGTTGTAGTGGCCTTATAAATCTTTATTTTCTCTTTATTTTTTTTCTTAATCCTTTGTGCTCTTGTTTTCTTGTGTTATTTATCTTTTCTTGTGAAAGAAACACACAAGAAATTCATGACGATATTAAAGCAGTTTAACCCCAATATTAAAATACAACGGATTTATAAATTTATTGCCAATTAGACAATTATGTGATTGCAATTACCATGATTTAAATCACAACCACAGCAAGTACCAACTCTGTAAATAAAGTAATAAAACATTATAAACATACAAATTTGAAGACGAAGTGAAAAACTAATGGAGAACAACTCCAAAGAAGGCAATAATTCACCATGTCAAGGAAGGGAGAGGTGCATTGCTTCCCTTTCTCTCCAGAGGTTTCAATCATGGCTTCCTCATGTAGTGACCAAAACTTTAAGAAATGAAAAGAGGAGACTTCTCTTTCCCTTTTTTTTCCCTTCTACACAGTGGCAAAGCCATAAAAAAAAAAAAAAAAAAAAAAAAAAAAAAAAAAAAAAAAAACAAGCTAAATATCTTTGCCAAAAAAAAAGTCTTGACATGTTTAAAAATATGCAAATCATGGGTTCTAGCTAGTTAGCTCTACTAATAAACTCTCTGATAGTTGAATAAGAGATCTAGAGTTCAATTTCCTCCTACACCAAAAACTGATTGGTGTCTTGATCTAATAATAAAAAGTTATCTTCAGGAGCAGACGCCATAAGTTGAAACTATATATATATATATATATATGCAAATCAATTTAATAAAAATAGAATATAATTAAATTATGTATGATATACATTAAATACACTTTAATTTAATGAGCTATGTATGACATAAGAGTAATTAAAGGGAATTAAAAAAGTATTAGTCAACTATATAAATGCATTACATGTATCTAGGGAGCCATTATTAAAATTTAAGTCCAATTTTTTTTTTTTTTTTGGTTATACCAAAAATACAAAAGGGATGAAGCATTTTTGAAAAGTCAAGAGAGGTCATGACTACCTTGTCATTAGGTAAAAATTATTAAATTTGTTGTATGGGTGATTGTCTAACATTGCTTAAGAGAGTGTGTTGTGTGTTGTGTGTAGTATAACTTGCTCTATCCTCCCTTAAAAGTTATCATGACTTTTGAGTAGAGTTTATAATATGCCTTTGTGTTAGAACCTTTCTCCCTCTCCCTTATGCGTGTGTGTATTTGTTTCTAAAAAAAAAA